>NC_090647.1:321070434-321094473 GCF_040937935.1 Hyperolius riggenbachi | reverse complement strand
GTGCTAAATGTTTCCTTTAGAAGCTGCTCTTTTCTAATTTACCCTAGTTTTTGGAATATAAGACACTCCAGTATAAACTGTTTTTAGGTATGTTAGGAGGCGCCCGGTAGGATAATTAAAATCTATACAGATCAAGACGTATACTTGTATAATCGAAGGACGCTCGGACTCCAGGCTACTTTGGAATATAGGCACTTCAATTGACCTGAGGAAGCAGTTTTGACCGTGAAACGCGTTGTCTGTGCTCCAAATAAACTTTGATTATACAAGTATACGTCTTGATCTGTATATTTCCTATAAGGGACATCTAGAAGGTAGGATCACACCATTTTGTCTCCTTAATGTTGTACCTACCATATAGAACCACATAGATTTTAATTATCCTACCGGGCGCCTCCTACCATACCTAAAAACAGTTAGTACCCCTTGACCTTAGGGGAAGATCAACGTCGGAGAATCTCTGACGGATCTGCCTTTTTGGGGAGCGACCAAAAGAAGACTAAAGGCCGAGTGGGGACGGTATTTCCCCACCAGCAAAAACGAGTGGTTGCCTCCATTAGCAACCCACTCTTGTGAGCAGAGCCGGGACAAGGTCCTCCAGCACCCAAGGCTGAGACACCAAAGTGCGCCCCTCCATCCCTGCCACCCGAGCCATCAAACACTGATTGCTATTAGACTAAGAGGCGCCACAGGGCCCACAACCAAAAGAAGACTAAAGGCCGAGTGGGGACGGTATTTCCCCACCAGCAAAAACGAGTGGTTGCCTCCATTAGCAACCCACTCTGTGAGTATAATACTTATTGTCTTTGTGAAATTAATTCCGTACATAATAACGTGCTGCACCAGATTGGGCTCCCGGACCCCCTGTGTTTTTTGTCTTCTACTACTACTACAGACTCCAGTATAAAGGACACAACTAGTTTTAGAGGGCAAAAATCAGGGAAAAAAATAAACTAAACCTAGGTGTGTCTATGGTGCAGGGGAATCTTGTGGACCTTTCCCTATAAACTGTCTCTCTCTAATGGTGGCCACTAATGATCCAATCTTTTTCATCCAATCTTACCAAATCTATGTAGTATAAGGGTAAATTGAGTAAATATACTGAATGGATACTTCAGGCAGTTACCTTATATTACATAGAAATGGTAAGATTGGATGAAAAAGGTTGGATCATTAGTGGCCACCTTAAGCTACACTTCACTTACCACTGCTGCCCCCACCAACTACACTACACTACACTTCACTATAACCTGCTGCCACCAACTACACTACACTTCACTAACTAACCATGGCTGCCATCACCAACTACACTACACTTTACTAACTAACCCCTGCTGTCACCACCAACTACACTACACTTCACCAACTAATCCCTGCTGCCACTACCTATTATACTTCACTTCACGAACTAACCCATGCAGCCAACCCAAAGTACACTACACTTCACTGACTAACTAACCCCTGCTGCATCTCACATGATCCTGCCGCCATGTTCCTCTCCTCCTCCATCTCGTGGTAATCCAGAGGTGTCCCACCATCCAGTATCAAGCTCTTCTGGGTCCCAGTCACTGGCTCCTGTTAGCTTCAGTCTCCGCATGTAGACTGCAACTTTGCGGTGTACACGCACTGCCACTGCTATCCTCCATAGGTACAGCATCTTCTTCCTGGTTACAGTGCCCCCTAGACTGCAGCGAAGAGGAGTCAGTGGCTGGGATCTAGAAGAGCTTGATCCTGGATGACGGAGCACCCTTGGATTACTGTGAGACAGAGGAGGAGAGAAGCACGGCAGCAGGATCTGGTAAGTAGTGGTAGTAGTAGGCCTGATAGTGTAATTGTTAAGGGCTCTGCCTCTGACACGGGAGACCAGGGTTCAAATCTCAGCTCTGCCTGTTCAGTAAGCCAGCACCTGTTCAGCAGGAGACCGTAGGCAAGTCTCCCTAGCACTGCTACTGCCTATAGAGCGCGTCATAGTGGCTGCAGCTCTGGCGCTTTGAGTCCGCCAGGACAAAAAGCGCTATATAAGTGTTACCGTACCTTTGGAATGCAAGACACAGTTTTGGGGAAGAAAAAGTGCATCTCATATTTAGAAAAATAGTAAATTGCATGAAATACCTTCAGAAATGTATCTATTCGAAATCAAGATATTAAAATAATACATAAACCTAGTGTGGCAACCTTGAGTAAATCATCTGTACATAGAAGTATTTAGGTGTTTCCTTCACCTCGTTTAAACTGAATACATTTGTTAACCAGCTACAAAACATCTTCTAGACACACACATTTGCCCAGTTGAAGCTATAATACCTTTATTTTTATTTTTACTTCCTGTTAAACTTTTTTTTTTGAATGAGTGTTAAATTATATAGGTTTCTAAATGATATCCTAGGAAAAGTGGCGTAGCTAAGGAGCTATGGGCCCTGGTGCGAGTTTTACATGGGGTCTCCACCAAGCATTTTAAACATAACAATTGATACGGCGCCAAAAACTGCCAAGGACAACACAGTGTCAGAGGTGCAAGAAGGAGATGGGGAACAGCTTGTTAATGGTTATAATCATTCAAAGCATTAATAGAAGTGATTATTACAAGCACAGGACTAATAAAGAGCTAATACTGCGGCTGAAGGAGGACCCCTCTGGCCCAAGGGCCCCAGTGCAGTCGCAACCTCTACAAACCATATTGCTACGCCACTGCCTAGGAATTGCACTATAACATTTGTAAGCAAGAATGTATTTAGCCTTATGTAGATTTTATGACTCTTCTTTGTATTTGTGTTTGTGGGCTCTGTAAAGCTACATGTTGTGTTTATTTTATCTTATTACTAGCGTGGGGCCCTGTAAGCATGCCTGGTTGCTTTAGTTGCTGCAGTATTTTTTCATGTTACCTGCAACAGTGCAGGGTCACTGACATTGACTCCAAAGTGCAGATATTTATCTATTTTAGTGCTGGGGCATTGCCAGGATCTCAGAAGATCAGAGGCCCCTCTAGAAGTAGTGGAGGGGTAGATGTAAAAAAAAAATGGGCATAGTCATGGCAGGTTGTGGGAATGACCAAATAATAAAGGTTTAAGGCCTGGCAGATCTCTCATCTTCCTTCAGCCTCTATATCCCATTCCCAATCTAATACCATGCTCTTCATCTATACGACAAGCCCCCACGTGAACGGGAGACCAGTACGCCTTCCCGACTACGATTACCCCGCAGGATGTCAGCGTGCAAGGTATAGAGACTGAGGCTGGGAAGACAAGAGTACTACCAGAGCCCACTAAGCAAGACAAACATGGCGGGGTAATATCAGATTGTAGTGCGGAATGCACTTGTGGAGGAGATTACACAGATCACAGCAGGAGCTATGATACACCAATGAGGTGAGCAGGTAGCTGTTAAGTCTACAGGAGCTATAGACTAGAGAGCAAGATTGCTCAGAGCGACCGCAACGCTGAGCTTCCCACAACCGCCACAATAAATGAGACACAGTGGTTGCTCAGTGCGACCGCAGCGATGAACATCTGATGTCCACCACAGTGAGTAGACAAGGACAGACAGACAGACAGAAGGAATGTTTGCCAATCTAATCGCTGCCCCAGCAATAGCAAGCATCCACACTGGCACAAACCAGACAAAACAGGAAGGAGCGTAACTAATAGCAACCGCAGCAATAGTCACAACCACAGGATCATAACTAGCTGGAACGCTAGCTGCGTCCAGACTAGCACGGCTAGAAGGACTATGAAGTCCAAAGGATCAGAACTAGCTGGAGCACTAGCCAATCACATCACAGTGATGGCTGCATCCAAGCTAGCAGAACAGGAAGGGCAATGATGTCCACAAGCAAGGCTAAACAAGGCAAGGCAAGATAAGGTAATTCAAGATTCAAACATGAACATCAGCAAGAAACTAAGACAAAGCTGAGTGCTATGACAGGCAAGGTGTGAGAGGAGGAAGAGACTTTTCCATGAACATCACCCAATGAGAAAAAAACACAAAGGGAAACAGAGAGCCCGATATAGTGTAGTATGTATGGATTCAAGGTAGGGGTAATGAAAGGTAAGTATAGAATACTCACAAACCAGGGTTACCTCAAGGGCAACCACTGTAACGGCAGGTGGGGAGATTAAACCTATCCCCACTCAGGAATAAGAAGTCGCTCTCTGTAGATAAGAAGAAACGTATAACGTTTTCCGCCCTTCCACCCGGGTGGATAGACAATCGATGCAAGTGAACAGAGGCGCCAACAGGGTAAAACAATGGATAAAAGTTTTAAAACATGGATGTGGCAAAGGTGGATATCTAGCCACTCCAAAGGACAGTCAAACACAAATGTGTTAAAGGGTATAACACAAACAAAAATGTATTTATACACTCCACAGTTTTACAACACATTTCGCGGGTGTGACCCTACTTCTTCAGGCAATTCAGAAAGGAGTATATAGCTGTAGACAGAGTGAGCTAAATTTCAGACACAGCCAATACTGCATGTAAGTCAAAACGTATTTAGAGGATTATCGGTTTTCAGATACCTTTACCAGGTATCTGCGTTTAAAGCGCCAAACTTTTACTCTACTGTACAGAGGAGCTAAATGCAGACCTGGACTACTATTGGTGAGTACTTTTACCTCTAATTGTGTTTCACACTAATATTAATTTTGCATTTCCTATCACCACCCCACCGATTTGTTGCTGGTCAAAACTTCCCCCACATATCCTAAACTACCTGTTTTTTATACACAAAATGTCTTCATCTTCCCTACATTGACTTTACCTTCCCACCTCCCGTCTTGCTCTAAAACTAGAGCTGCTTTACCCACCAAGTACTATGACATCTATTACACACATGGCATACCAGCAGTCTGCAGTTTCTTTTCACTTATATACTGCAACTGTATACTTGCATTTGCTGCTACTATTACTGTAATGTTTTCAAATGTTACTATTACTGTAATGTTTTTGTTATGATAATGTCTTTTATTATGGACAATACTGATATATGTTTATATTGGCATCAAGTGCTATGGATGTTTATTGGGTGATTGCTAGTGTTATACTGATATAGTTTTATCTTGCCATATAGTTTTATCTTGCCATCAAAGTGTTATGGATGTTCACAAGTTGATTGCTAGGTATTTACCATAATACATTGCAAACCAATCATCCTCTGAATACATGTTTTGACTTACATGCAGTATTGGCTGTGTCTGAAATGTAGCTCTCTCTGTCTACAGCTATATACTCCTATCTGAATTGCCTGAAGAAGTGGGGTCACACCCGCGAAACGCATTGTGAAACTGTGGGGTGTATACATACATTTTTGTTTGTGTTATACCCTTTAACACATTTGTGTTTGAGTGTCCTTTGGAGTGGCTAGATATCCACCTCTCCTACGTTCATGTTTTAAAACTTTTATCTAATTGTTTTACCCTGTTGGCACTTCTGTTCACTTGCATTGATCACCCAATGAGAGCATGCAATCAAATGCCCACACAGCTGAATGGTAATCACTCAATTGTGTGCTAATCTGATTGAATACCATAGGCTGACTGCAGATGTAAAAGACTCTCATTACAAATGCATGCAATATTATGCAACAACATGCATGTAGGGAATTCAGAGCTGTCATAGGTGGATTCATGACAGCATCCTGAGCTGTTCTGAACTGCAGAGTGATTGCAGATGGCAACAACACTTATTGTGAATGCAATCAAAACTAAACAACTTAATGCATGCAGAGAAATCAGAACTGTCTGGATGCAGTTCCACTGCAACCAACAGGGCATGCTACAGAAGAGATCCTGACAATACGTTAACTTGGCAAGGGTGTAATTAGAAATCAATGTCAACCCTTGTTCAAGAAGAATTGTGGATGAACCCCTTTTCCTCAAAGAAACAATTTGGCCTTAACAATTGTACAAACTGTATGTAATAAAATAAACTGTGTATGTACTATTTTCTACAACAACTACTTCTAAAATTTAAGTTCATAATTAAGCAAACCACAACAATTAGGCAGCCTGTCTAACAATCAAATTAGACAGTGTCAATATTATTATATAACATGTGCCCCTAAACAACAAAATTATGATCGACTTTTAAAATCAAAATTATTCAAAATGTGTTTTTCCTGAAATGTAATTAGGTGAAATAGCATAATTAGGAAAAGTGTACCCCCAAACAAAATTAAATTCTCTGGCAGCATGTCCACCCAAAGAAACATAACGAGGCAGTGTTACTGACAAACAGCATATTTGGGCAGCATGTCAAAAGTCAACACTATACACTTCAATAAAAAAATAAAACCTGAATTTTCAATGCTATTAAATTAGAAATGTTGAAATTTTGCAGCGCATCCCTAATTATGACGATATGTATCAAACGCAAATAGAACAGAGGTGCCAAAAAGAGTAAAAACACTATTACTTAAAAACAGTAAAAAGAGGTAAGGTAAGGTGGACTTACCTCCCTCTAGCAGTGGACAACAAAACTCTGAGGTAGAGTAGAATGCATTTATTAAACAGTGTAACTCCTAAAGATGCGCATCTTTAGGAGTTACACTGTTTAATAAATGCATTCTACTCTACCTTAGAGTTTTGTTGTCCACTGCTAGAGGGAGGTAAGTCCACCTTACCTTCCCTCTTTTTACTGTTTTTAAGTAATAGTGTTTTTACTCTTTTTGGCGCCTCTGTTCTATTTGCGTTTGATACATATCGTCATAATTAGGGATGCGCTGCAAAATTTCAACATTTCTAATTTAATAGCATTGAAAATTCAGGTTTTATTTTTTTATTGAAGTGTATAGTGTTGACTTTTGACATGCTGCCCAAATATGTTGTTCTATCTGCGTTTGATACATATTACTTATCCACCCTTGGTGGAGGGGGTACGCCCCCTTTTTTCCTATCTACAGAGAGCGACTTTTATACCCGAGTGGGGTCGGGTACCAATTCTCCCCACCTGCCTTTCAAGTGGTTGCCTGCTGGTGACTCTTTTTTGTGAGTATAATTCTGCACGAACTATCTAGACAGATTTTCTTTGTTAAAACTATATTGCACTATTGGGCTCTCGGTGCCCTGTTTTCTTCTTTTGTTTTACTAAATTATGATGATGGTGGGTTACTGAATCTGTCCACCAAGTAAATGCATGGAGGAACATCAGACCACCAGGGAAGCTTATGGGTTACCTCTATACCACAAGAGAAACATAAGAGGACAATATATATATATATATATATATATATATATATATATATATATATATATTAGTATTAAGTAGTGATAAAGTTATTGTTAAACAGGGACATAGCTAAAACAAAAAAGGCTGCAATGTTTATTTCCTTGTCCTATAAGGAGGTATGATATGTCAGTACCAGGGAAATCCAAGGTATCCAGGGGAAGCTACATTTATTTATAAGCAATGGAGTTCATGCTCAGGATCTGTACATTAAAAGGCAATTACACAAATATGAATTCACTAATCTTTGAGCAACCAATACATTTTTTTGTATAATGTAGGTGAAGGTTTGAAACTTGTGCAATCCAATGGAAAATCATGATTGTTATGATTCACCATATCTGGTAACAGTAAGGCCTCGTTCACACTATAGGCGTTGCCGTGTAAATTTTGGCAATGCTTATAATGTGCGACACATCAGCAGTGCATATACTGCTCTGTCTGATGTTCAGACTAAGGGCCATATCCTATTCAAGGTGATAAGTAGCTTGCAGATGTGAGCTACTTATCACCTTGCCATCGCGCGAGGATTACTAGCAAATCCTATTGCCCATATCCTTCACGCGATGGCCGATCGTTAGGGAGCATTACTCAGGCGAAAGCCTGGGCGATGCTACCTTTTACCGAGTGGTGGGGAGTGAGGTTTACACTGTGGTGCTGTCCATCAGCACCACGGCCTCACTCCCCACACATGCGCACTAACCCGCCGAACATCGCCGCCATCTTCCGCCCCCTGCATCTGGGGGTCTCCTTTAATAAGGAGACCCCAAGAGCTCCCCGTCGGGTCGCCGCACAGTTTAGAAGCCCCCACGCAGCTCTGCAAAGGCTCCCGTCATTATAAATACCTCCGCCGATCACCCAAAGCCTCTCGCCACAAAATCCGTCACGTAATTACAGTGTATCTAACACTGTAATTACTGTCCGCATAGGAGCCCGGGCAAAGCATCTTTGAATCTACAGCCGGGCTCCCCATTGGTCCGCTGTCTGAACCATTTTATTGGCTCAGACAGCGGACCAATGGGGAGCCCGGCTGCAGATTCAAAGATGCTTTGCCCGGGCTCCTATGCGGACAGTAATTACAGTGTTAGATACACTGTAATTACGTGACGGATTTTGCGGCGAGAGGCGTCAGGTGATCGGCAGAGGTATTTATAATGACGGGAGCCTTTGCAGAGCTGCGTGGGGGCTTCTAAACTGTGCGGCGACCGGACGGGGAGCTCTGGGGGTCTCCTTATTAAAGGAGACCCCCAGATGCAGCGGCGACGACGTGCGTTAGCTAGTTTAGACCTGCTTTTTGCAAGTCTAAGCTAACGCTCATGTCTGCCGGGAAGCATCGCTTCCCGGAGGCATGAACAGGGTAATTGGATACCGTGTTAAGAACTCGCTGGGCGATTATATCGCCCAAGCGAGTTCTTTTCCGCCTGGGGGGGTCTAAAGTTTAATTAGATTAGGCGATGCCCCCATCGCCTAAGTTAAGAACTCGCCAGTGCTTAGCGCTGGCGAGTTCAGCAATAGAATATGGCCATTAAGTGCATTGTGCAGCAGTGCAATGTGCTACCGCACTGCTGCACACATTTTTAGGCAAAGAGCAGCGCTGACCCATTAACTGTAGTGAATCGGATCAGAAGCACAATGCACGGCAGTTCAGATGTCGCAGTTGCTGTGTTTTAATTGTGTGGCCATCTGTGCTGAGAAGTGTGAACGAGGCCTAGCTCAAGATGTAGGATGTGTAATCAATTTTAAATGCCAATCCTTTATTATGGCTCTTGAGTAAGGTGTGATCAAATTCAGTGCAACATAACATTATAGAGCATGCAGTACTTGTGACAAAGTAAATCATAAACACTGCAATGGGACAGTGTCATCATGACGTGCATCAGATAATACAAATATGTAGTTCTGCTTACACAACATTATTCACAAAGCATAACATTCTGACGCACAAGCTCAATAATGTATACATGAGTCATGACATTAAAAAACATGCTCAATAAAATGACAACATACATTACCTTACAAGGTGCTTCTGTTTGCATCCAGGTTTGAGTAAAAATATCTAGATCATTGGTCCTCAAACTAAGGCCCGCGGGCCGAATGCGGCCCCCTGAGGCTTTTTTACCGCCCCCCCCCCCCCCCACACACAAAATGTATTACTTATAGATGCGGTCAGCTACATCTTTAAATATTGGTGGTCCACAAATAGAATAGCATTGCTGGCACAACCCATCCACATGGAAGCCAGAAAGCAGTAATTCGCTGGTTTCCAATCAAATTCCACATCAGGTGACACTGCTGTCCAATTGGACTGCAGGTTGTCACCTGGGTATGCTTCACTTTCTGGCCCACAAAGACTTCTACATCATTTTATGTATACTCCGGCCCCCAGCAGTCTGAAGTATGTTGACCCGGCCCTCGACCCAAAATGTTTAGGGACCCCTGATCTAGATGCTGGTTAATTTAAATTATCTTCCTGGGTCAGTGGAGACTTGCATGATGATGGAGATGAGGTCTTTGCTCATCTTCATCAACCTGAAGGTTGTACTGGTGATTTTTTTGTTTTGTTTTGTTTTCTTTCTTTCTTTTATTTTTCTTTCTTTTTTTTTGCTTATCAGGTCCTGCCAAATAGGTGCAGTTTGAAAAAAAAAAAAAGAAAACCTCTATCCAGGTTCTCTTGGCTGTCAAAAGATTCTGCCAGTCTCAGGCCTGGAACCCACTAGCAGTATGTTACTAAACCATTTCTAAGTGCTTGTGATTTGAAAGGCTCCTAATGCTATGGATGTGATCCCACTTGAGTGAGGTGATTTTATAAAAATCCCCCATAGCATTGCATAACAAGAGCTTATCAAATCACTAGTGCTTAGAAAAGGGCTTCTAGTGGGTTTGAGCCCTCACTTACTGCCAATCTCACTGAATTGTGGCTTTTATAGAAAACTCTCTTTTCTATGGTAGCTTTTTATCTATATTCCTTAGTTCTAGTGCTGAGTGACAAAGTCTGGCTATGTCTCTCAGTTTTGCAACACACCAAGGCCCATATGCAATTAACTTTTTCTCCTGAGTTTTCTTCTAGGCGATATTTTTAAACATGTAAATAAAATTCCTTTCAGGCCACCAGAAAGCAAGAAAATACTCAACATACTTTTGATAGTACTTTTTTCACCTACTTTTCAGTACTATTTCATTTGAAAAGTACTGGAAAGTTATTTTAACTAGAAGATGAAAAATTATCTCCTAGGAACAAACTCAGGAGAAAAAGGGAATTGCATATGGGCCCAAGTGACTTAATCAGTGGTAAGAACTTGTAGATTTTGATGGCCCATGCTAAAACTATCTGCTGTGGTTTGTGAGCACATATGTGGTTGTTGGTTTTTTTTGCTTGGGACTCTCCTCTGACTTGACATGGATTGCAAACAACAGTATGGTGATTATGTAACTTCCACAAGCCAATTAGCAGTGACTTGATAGGTGGAAAGAACATTCATGGGATGTCATGTGAGGACCGACAAACACATATAAACACAACACGACAAATACAAATAAACAACTTACACTGAGCTTTATGCTCACATAACTAACGACCAGCTTGTAAACCATAATCAATAACATAAGTACATTCAGCAAAGCTGAATCACCAGACCCCACTTGCAAAAGTCACGACAGAAGGGCAGCGGGCTTGCTTCAAATGACAAACTGATCCACCGCCTATCGGCCCTTAAGTATGCCCTGTGGGGCCAATCAGGTTATGGGTACTGTTGCAGCCTCCAGGCCAGCTTCCACCTGATAGGCCCGATGCTTCCCTCTGCAACAACTCAGCTGCAACACTAATCAATAATTAGAGGCACAGGCACCACTAGCCATCCCATGGGCTTACTAGGAGATATTTTCCTAATTATGTCATTTGGGGGACCATTCTTCCTAATTATGAAAGTATCAACATTCTGATCTATACAATTGATTTTTACAAGTGGTTGAACTTATTTCGCAATGCTAAATGGATGTTCCATTATACTGTATTCCTACAGCACAAACCAGCTTTAACATGCCAATATACTGCTACTAAAGTGGTGTACAGAAGAGTAAAAAGAAGCACAAAAATCCTTAAAGGAAAACTGAAGTGAGAAGAATAAGGAGGCTGCTATATTTATTTCCTTTTAAACAATGCCAGTTGCCTGGTAGTCCTGCTGATCTATTTGACTGCAGTCGTGTCTGAATAACACTAGAAACAAGCATACAGCTAATCTTGATGAACATTTTGCAATAATTTCAGAAACAACTGATCTGCATATGCTTGATTAGGGGCTATGGCTAAAAGTATTAGATGCAGATGATTAGCAGGATAGCCAGGCAACTGGTATTGCTTAAAAGGAAATACATAGGGCAGCCTCCATATCCCGCTCACTTCATTTTCCCTTTAACCTCCATGGTGTTATGATAATTTTCAGATTTAGGGTCTAAAAGCAATAACATTTTTTCACAAGACCCTAAAAACAAGGAAGAAAAAACATACCAGAGATGATCCAGAGAGATCTGCAGCAGTTTCTGCATATAACTCTCTTAGGCATGGGATTACCGCTCTGAGCTGCTGATCTCCATTACAAGCCTGACTCGGGATTACCGCTAAGGAGGTTGAATTACCTGTTTTCACTGGCCCTATTGCTGTAAAGCTTTACCACTCCTTCAGCCATTAAAAATGTTGTGGAAACAAGTGTTATACTCATTGGTCCTGGGGACCAGCGAAGGACTCTTCAGACTCTAAGGAGAGTGCTTCCACAAGAAAGCTGTAGCCATGGCAGGGGCGGGGCTACAGCAATGACGCAAAGGCCAGGGTTTTTTAACCCTGGCCACTCAGCCCTCAGTTCTGTCTGGTCTTCTGACAGCTGCAGCGTGTAGTCACGCTATTTGTGACTAGTCAATCCTGTCCAATCAGTCCTATCCAATCAGTTCTGTCAGTCAGTCCTGTCCAGTCCATCCTATCCAGTCGGACTTGCAACGTTAGTCCTGTCCATTCAGTTCTGTCTAGTCCATCCTATCCAGTCAGTCTTGCCAGGGGCGTCTCTAGCCATTTTGTCACTCCAGGCGAGATATCCTGTGGCGCCCCCCCCCCCCCCCCCGTGATTGCCCCCAGCCCCATACCCCCCCCACCCTCGTGGTGAACACTTCTGTGGTGAACCCCACCCCCAAGACCCCCGAAAATAAAAATGCAGCAGCGTTTCACCAGAAGATGCACTTATTGCGGCATGGGTTCACCAGAAGATAGTTGTAATGCAGCAGAGCGTTTCACCTTAAAATATACTTATTGCGGCATGCACTCACACACAACACACAGTATACACACACACACACAGTACACACACACTATACACGCACACACACACACACCGCACACAACATATACACAGTACACACACAAACACACTTTACACACAATACAAACACACACACACACACAGAGCACACTATACACAGCACACAGTAGACATACACTATACACAGCACACAGTAGACATACACTATACACACACACAACACTATACACACGACTCCCTCCCTCCGAGTCCTGCCCAGACCCACACAGCAGCAGGCATGCTATATGCCTGTGTTGTTTAATATCCATCCATCCCAGGAGCCACTGCCTGCAGCGATATGGGCGAGCGGGGGGGGGGGGGGGGGGCGGAGGGGCGGAATCAGGGCCACTGGGCCAGCCAGGATGCATATAAAAAAAATTATCAAGAGCAGCAGATCTGCAGATGGCTCTCACTGTGAGGTGTGTGTCGCCTCTGCTGCTGCCTGCTCTGCAGATAGTTTGTGCGCACACTGCACACGCAGTCATGTGTAGCCAGCCGGCGGTACCACGGCGTTGGTCCCTGTGCCTTCAAGCACGTGTGACAGGCGCAGTGTAGCCAACCTTTCGATTTAGTTTTTACTGACAAAAGTCCAAAAATTTACTGACAAAGGCAATTTTTTACTGACACTTTTTTTCCCCTTTTTTTTAAGGCTACGTTCACAGTGGGGCATTGTGGTGATGTATAATGGTCACATTGTGATGCTGCTTGTTGTACTGCAACACTCCATATATGCAACATTCACAATGTGGCGGGTGCATTGCAGTATACAGTAACAGCATGTGGCATTGTAACCCACTACATGTAGTGTGTTACAGCAAAATGTGCATGTTAACAGTGAAGCATACTTTTCATTAACTGTATGCTTCACTGCATGTGACAACACTCAGATAACGTGAGGCGCCGATTTCCCGATCCATTGCGTTCACCCACTGTGAACCTTGTTTTCTGCTGCCAGGCAAAGACAATAGAGAGAGGCAGTTAAAAGAGACAGCTAAGAAGTCAGCTGGGTGAGCTGGCAGAGAGAGACGGCACAGAGCAACAGCCGAGGGACAGAGAGAGAGACACCATAGCGTTAGAGACAGAGAAAGACAGCTGGTGGATAGAGACAGCAGAGAGAGACAAAGTTTGTGCAGAGAGAGAGAGACAGCTGGCACAGAGGGAGATAGCTGGGGGAGAGAAAGACAGAGAGAGAGACAGCTTGGGGATGCAGAGGGGCACAGAGAGAGAGAGAGAGAGAGAGACAGAGAGAGAGAGAGACAGCTGGTGGATGGAGATGGCAGAGAGAGACTGGTAAAGGGCACTGGGGCAGAGAGACAACTAGAAGCAAAGAGAGACAGCAGAGAGGCAGATAGACAGCTGAGAGAGAAACAGCTGGAAGATAAAGATGACAGAGAGAGACAGCTGAAGGGCCAAGAGACAGCTAGAGAGAGAGAGAGAGAGAGAGAGAGAGAGAGAGAGAGAGAGAGAGAGCAGAGAGGCAAAATACAGCTGGGAGAAAGAAAGAAAAGGTCAGGGTGAGAAGAGGCAGGCAAAAAGGAGAGCTAACTAGACGCTGGCTGCTACAGACTGTCTTAGCAACCTCTCTGTGTCTGGACACAGATCAGAGGTTCTCCTCCCCCAATGTTTGTGCAGAGAGAGCAACAACAAGTGTCCCAGCTCACTGCACAGTCCTGTCAGCGTCAGATGTCAGTGTAGTACTTACAGCTTGCAGACATTGCAAGGCTGCAGACTGTCAGGCAGTGGGCACATGTCCGTGGCAGAAGCAGAGCCCCTCTCTCTCTCAGCAGCAGCAGTGTACACACGGGACAGTCCCTCTCTCTCTCTCTCAGTAGCAGCAGTGTACACACGGGACAGTGCACTGCTTGCTGAATATGTGCTGAACATGACTGTGTTCCTCCGGGAAGCTGTGGCAGCAGGACTGTACTGCATACTATCCCATCCTTACGCCCCACATGAAACTGGCGCGCCTTAGTTCTAATGAGTGGAAGCCTCCTGATTGGGCTGATACAGGCTGTGAAGGGGCGGAGCAACAAGAAAAATAGTCGCTTGTGAAGAGGCTAAGTGAAAGGAGGCTGACATGCGCACTAATCAGGGAAGGGAACTATCTTGCTACTTTTTACGGGCACATGCAGGGACAACTAATGTGCGTGCTGCTCGCTCGGAGGAGAGGAAGGGGGCGGACCAGTAGGCGGCGCCGGGCACAGGCTGAGCTGCCTGTCACAGCCAGCGCCGACCTGGCTGGCTGAAAGAAGAAAAAAAATAAATAAATAAACAAACACGCACAGAGAGAGCGGCGAGAGGGCGCCCACTTCCACCCAGGGCGCCATAGGCAAAAATTTATAGTTGCCTGATGACTTAGACGCCCCTGAGTCTTGCTATGTCAGCCCTGCCATATCAGTTCAGTAAATCCAGTCATCAAGTCCAGGGGCGCCACCAGGCACCAAGCAGACCAAAGCAGCTGCTTGGGGCCTCATGTTTTTAGGATCAGCGGAGGCTCCGTGACGTTGTCATGATGTCAAACTGTTGCCCGCACTGACACTGGGCCAGCCAGTTCCCAGTACAGAGCAGGGCTACGGGAAGATGGCTACCGAAGCCCTGTTCTGGAGACTATTTGTGCCTCCAGTACAGGGCTTCGGGCGCCATCTTCCCATAGCCTTGCTCTGCCTGACTGCCAGCGCGGAAGATTGGAGGAGCAAGATCTCCGGGGGAGCTGCGCGCCAGAAGCCGGCCGGAAGAGAAGACTTCTGTCAGGTGAGTAAATTCTTTTTTTTGCTGAAATGTGACCCAAATTGAGTTTATTATCTGCTGAAATGTGGCCCAAATTGCGTTAATTATCTGCTTAAATGTCGCCCAAATTGCGTTTATTATCTACTGAAATGTCATCCAAATTGTGTATATTATCTGCTGAAATGTGGCTCAAATTGCGTTTGTTATCTGCTGAAATGTGGCCCAAATTGTGTTTATTATCTGCTGAAATGTCGCCCTAATTGCGTTTATTATCTGCTGAAATGTGGCCCAAATTGCGTTTATTATCTGCTGAAATGTCGCCCAAATTGCGTTTATTATCTGCTGAAATGTGGCTCAAATTGCGTTTATTATCTGTTGAAATGTGGCCCAAATTGCGTTTATTATCTACTGAAATGTGGCTCAAATTGCGTTTATTATCTGTTGAAATGTGGCCCAAATTGCGTTTATTATCTGCTGAAATGTCGCCCAAATTGCGTTTATTATCTGCTGAACTGTGGCCCAAATTGCGTTTATTATCTTCTGAAATGTGGCTCAAATTGTGTTTATTATCTACTGAAATGTCACCCAAATTGCGTTTATTATCTGCTGAAATGTGGCTCAAATTGTGTTTATTTCCTGCTGAAATGTTGCCCAAATTGCATTTGTTTTCTGCTGAAATGTGGCTCAAATTGCGTTTGTTTTCTGCTGAACTGTAGCTCAAATTGCGTTTGTTTTTTGCTGAAATGTTGCCCAAATTGCGTTTATTCTCTGCTGAAATGTCGCCCAAATTGCGTTTGTTTTCTGCTGAAATGTGGCCCGAATTGCGTTTGTTTTCTGCTGAAATGTTGCCCAAATTGCGTTTATTTTCTGCTGAAATGTTGCCCACATTGCGTTTATTTTCTGGTGTCTGGGGTAACTGTTGCTGCATTTATTATTTAATGGTCATAGTTGGCTATATTTGCTGCTTTGGGTTTACGGTTACGCTCCTCCCATACAATGTCATGGCCACACCCATTTTTCGGTGCGGTGCGCATAGTGCCGTTAACACCCTCCAATCCCCCCACGCCCATTTTCCACCACGCTACGCATGCCGCTAATGCCCCCGGTCCCCCTTCCCGCTCCACCCACATGTCATGGCCATGCCCACTTTCTTGCAGAATAGCCACGCCCATTTTTTTGCACGCCACAGGATAGGGCCACTTCCTGCACTCTGCTTGGGGCCACAGAAACCTTAGCTGCACCCCTGATCAAGTCCAGTTAGTCCTGTTCTCCAGTACTCTCAGTCTGGTCTACTAGTACTGTCAGTCATACCATTCAAACCTGACAGGTCTGTCATTCAGTTCCCTCAGTCTTGTCTTCCAGTCCTCTCAGTCCTTTTTAATCTGTCATGCCAGTCCTCTCATTCAGTCCTATCATCAATCCCTCCTGCTTCCCTTACTGCAGGGATCACAACTCCTGTTCTTCTCATCACTGGTAGGGTAGCCCTGGGGGTCGTGACCTGGTGGGCACCAGGCTGCAAAGTAGTCCATCAGTGGTGCTCAGATGTAGGTCGTGATCACGATTTGCCATGATTTCACGACCATTTTTATGCTATCCGCCTCGGGTATTCGTCACCCGTGGATCAATTTTCAGTCACTAAAATCCGCTTCGGCAGATTATGAATGCGTACATTCGAACGCATTCATGCTCGTGAAAATGGCACAGAAGCCATGGTTAGGTAGTGATAAGCGGAAGTAGGGGGAAGTGACTTCCCTGGGCCAATCAGAGGCCCCCAGCCAGGCCCTAGCAACAAATCATAGGAGGGGAGGCTATGCCCTCCCCTCTATAAAAAGCGGCAGCCATCATGAACAGCTCCATCCTTGCTAGACTCTGGTACTGAGAGGATCATGGCCATTGTTGCTTCAGCAAGAGCATTTAGTGTGTCAAAACCCAGCGTTTTCAGTCCTTACATTGCTGTGAAACTGTACTTAATAGTTGTATTTAGCTAGCTAGCCTGTTAGTGAGTTTTTACTTCAGTTAGTTGTAGTTGTAGTCAGTGTAGTCATAGTAGTGAGAGAGTGTACTGATTAGTGTGTTTAGTGCAGGCAGGCAGGTTCAGACTGATTGTACTGCTCACTTGTATTCAGCTCATTAGCCAGTCATACACTTCAGTTACTACTTACAGACAGTCACACTGCCAGTGCTGTTCATTCAGTAAGTTTTGTGACGAGTGACATTACTGCTCACTGGTATTATTCAGCTCGTTTGGCAGTGATTCCCTTCAGTTACGTTGTACTGTGCTCACTGCTCACTGGTATTATTCAGTTCATTATCCAGTGATACCCTTCAGTTACGTTGTACTGCTCACTGCTCACTGGTATTATTCATCTCATTAGCCAGTGATTCCCTTCAGTTACGTTGTACTTTGCTTAGTGCTCACTGGTATTATTCAGCTCATTATCCAGTGATACCCTTCAGTTATGTTGTACTGTGCTCACTGCTCACTGGTATTATTCAGTTCATTTGGCAGTGATACCCTTCAGTTATGTTCTACTGTGCCCACTGCTCACTGGTATTATTCAGCTCATTAGCCAGTGATTCCCTTCAGTTACGTTGTACTGTGCTCACTGCTCACTGGTATTATTCAGCTCATTAGCCAGTGATTCCCTTCAGTTATGTTGTACTGCTCACTGCTCACTGGTATTATTCAGCTCCTTAGCCAGTGATTTGCTTCAGTTACTATTTACAGACAGTCAGACTGTCACTGCAGTTCATTCACCAAGTTTCGTGAGCCCATCATTAGTTTCTCACAGACCTCTGCTGTGAGCAGCACTCCCAACAGCAGCAACAGCCAACACCCCACACAAATTGTGATGTCCACCCCAGCAGCCAGTGGTCAGCAGCCCTCCCCAGACAAGAGCGTTGCGTCCCTCAGTCCGGCATCTGGGCGATTATTGAGGGGCCTGCCGTTGAGGAGATGATGGGGCCTGATGTGGAGGAGGAGGTTGGGCTCGGGCCAGCATCCCAAGTTTATGTTGAGGATGATGTGAGGGGTCTGTGTCTGGGGATGTTGGGGTGGCAGAGGTGGTCGGGGGTCAGAAGAAGAGTTCTATGATGATGATGATGATGGGGACCATCTGTATGTGCCTCAGACCCCGGAAAACATGTTGTATCATGTGTTTAGGTACTAAAATCTGCGTTCCCACTGCCGGGGTCCACGGATGCATATCATTTTTTGGGCAGCACTATCAAACTGTGGTACTACCAGTGAATTGCCATGGTCCTTATGTGCTGCCGAACTGACTGGCCGCTTTGTCCTCCTGACTCAGTCGCTACTATAGCCTGCGTTCACACTGCTGGGACCACTGACAACTCTGTTGTCATGTCATTGCTATATTACTGCAAGAAAAAAAAATTATAAAAACCTCTCTGGGTCTTTTTGGCGTCAGCCAATCATCCTCCTCCAGTCGTACCATCACCGCCAAGTGCCATTGGGACTCACCTTCACCTCTGTGATTGCTTAACGTGTATTTCCCTGTTTAAAACCACTTATTATCAGTTAATAGCCCCATTTAAAGTGTTGATTTCACTTTAAAATTCATTTTCTCAAAAATAAAAAAATATTTTTGGATTTTTTTTAAGTTGTAGCCCCTTATCTCCTTGATAATTCATGCAATTTGGGGGATTGTAGCATGTATGAGGGCTTTGCTATTAACGTTAAAAGAAAATACGGATCCGGTCGTGGATCCGGCTGTGATTGTGTCATTCACGACCGAAAATCCGCGTAGTGGCGTGGGCGTGTATCAAAATCCAGAGCCAATCACGACGGAGCCTAACTTTTTTTTGGCAACGGCCGTGTTTGCCAAAATTCGTGGATCGGGACATCCAAGCACCACTGTAGTCCATTACCCACTAGGTGGGATGGCCTTTCATCACTTGCGGGTTGCGCTGGTGAAGACCTGTGCTCACTTAAACTCCACCCCCTAAGGGTGCCCACACCAATCACTGTTGCTGAGATCAACAGGACCTTGACAGCAAGCCCACAAACCGCTCCTCACGTAGCGCAATGCTAGTCCAGGAATCTGAACCAATTAGTAAAACTTCTCTGTAGGCAGCATTGATGGGGAAAATGAGGAGTAGTGACATCTACTATTGTCTCATAGAAACATGTCACAGATAGAACACAATTCCAGTAACCTTGTTTTGCTATTCACAAAAATGGAATTCAGTTTGCTGCGACCCATGATGGCGGTTTGGAAATGGAAAAACTGGACTTTGAACCATCTTGGGTAAAATATATTCAGGCTTGGAAAGTACTAAAAAATGATCATCCTAAACTCCCATAATGCTTGTGTGGTCTACAATTACTAGGAAGCATGGAGGGGGAAACTTGATATGGAGCATAAAAAAAAAAAAAAATCAAAAAAGGTTAATGCCATTTGACTATGGCAAAGGCTTTTGGATGCCATCAAGAAAAAACGGCCAAAGTACATAATTGAAACCTGGTGATCACTAAACTGTCTATCACCAGAAAATGAGCATGTTCCGCTGCAGATGTTTAAAATATCTTAACTTAAAAATTCAAAATGAAATCATAGATATTCTTTATAAACATGCAGTAATCAAAACTGTATCTGAAGATAGAAAAAAAACAAGATGATGGCCAGATTGAAGGGGTAACACCAAGGAGTAAACACAAAAAGCTCACCCTAAGATTAAGCTGGTATGCAGTACTGTAATAGCTAACTAACAGACTTAATTGGAGCTGACATTTTTCTGAGTTGCTTTCATACAAAGTCCCAATGGGTGGAGATGTGTGCAGGTTGAGCATGACCCCAAAGGATTCCAACTTGATGGTGTATTTCTCAGAGCAGGAATGTGAACCATGCCTGATCCAGTAAGGGAAGATATTTTTATATGAAGGCCACAAGAGCAGGGCCGGATTTGTACTTCCAGTGCCCTAGGCCAGCTGTCACCAACTGCCCCCCATCCCATCAAAGTCTGTCCAACCCTCTGAGTAGCAATAACTGGTTTGAATGGGCTCCCCTCCGTTTTGCTGCTCTGCTCCTCATTCGGCAAAGAAGCAGTGCATGCCCTGTCCACTCCCTGTCATTTTGCACTCCTGTCTGAATGTACAACACACGAATTATGCTCATGTATAAGCAGCACTTATGCACTCATGTTCAAAACATTTCCGGCCTTGGCTGATGTGCACATCTGGGCAGGAGTGCGAAATTGCAAGGAGCGTGAGTAGACAAAGCATGTGCTGCTTCTTTGTCCTCTCTGTGACTGGCTACAGTAAGAGGCACAAACAGGTGACAGTGCAGCGCTATTGAAAGAAGTTCATCCAAAACAGAAAACATGTAAGTAGAAGAATCAAGATCTAAAACTACACATGCTGACATAGATGTGCTTTAAACAGTGACAATATAGTACTTAGGCAAGATATCTGAACACATACGGGTTACCAGCCACCTTAATGTAACAAGTAACAAAATGTATTAATCAATTAAGGACATACATAATCTCTAATAACACATATATGAAAGGAGCAACCATGATTCAAACATTTAAAATTGCGTATGCAAAAGCTACTATAGCCATCAAAGCAGCAATAATAATTTATGTTCCGGCTCAGTAATGCATATGGACAATCCCACACTTGCATACTTCAAACACCCCGCGCTTTCATCCATTGTTGCTATCCTACAGCGCTGAATGGAATTGCGATGTACGCACTAAAGAAGCCAATTGGACGCCAGTAACCGCTAGCGGTGAGATCCACCCTTTTTCTCCCCAATATGGATGCATGAATTACAGCAGTTCCAGGGATACCTAGCACGTCAGCCATAAAATTGTGAACATTGAGTAAGGGGATAACTCTACTCCATTATCAGTGGCTATTGCCTAGAACTTGTGGAAAATTTAAAGGGGGCCCCCATTATTACTGCTTATTATCTGCATGGCACCAGTATGAAAGCGCGGGGTGTTTGAAGTATGCAAGTGTGGGATTGTCCATATGCATTACTGAGCCGGAACATTAATTATTATTGCTGCTTTGATGGCTATAGTAGCTTTTGCATACGCAATTTTAAATTTTTGAATCATGGTTGCTCCTTTCATATATGTGTTATTAGAGATTATGTATGTCCTTAATTGATACTTGTTACATTAAGGTGGCTGGTAACCCGTATGTTTTCAGATATCTTGTGGAAGTATTATAGTATTAGGGTTTGCCCCACCCACTATCCTTTATGTGGGTAAGATGGTCAAGTATTTAGGGACTACTGCCACGGGCAATTTTTGCCCAATTGCCTTTATTTTTTTTTAATATAGTACTTAGGGCAAGGCAAGGAAGGACAGATCTTAATGAGTCAGTAGGAATTAGGAAGTTTTGAAGTTTTTAAACAGAATGATAACATTTATTAGCTAACTGAAAATAAAAACAGTGAGCCTTTAGCTTCTTCAGACTTTGTATATTTTTGTAGACAAAAATTTGAACTCGATGGACGGATGTCTTTTTTCAACCAAAATAACTATGTAACTATGTAATTATACAAACAAGATGTTAGAGCACACAACTATATATACATTTAGCATCAGAAGGAGATGCATAGTTTGTTTTGCAAATATAAATAAATGTAATATAATTGCCATCCTGTTTTACTGATAGCTAGCTAGCAAAGTACAATGCTCTTCTAAAATGAGTCAGGAATTAGTTAAACTGTAGCACAGAGAATGCTGTGGTCATTCCCTAGGAAAAAAACAAACCATACATTTAACAGGTCTCAGGTCTTTAAGAGCTGACCAGACCAGTAATAAATCTGACAGCGCAGAGGGAGAAGATTCCTGTTTGTGATTCTGAATGTGTGCATGAAAAAAAACTTATGGAACTCAAGAGTTCTGCTACTAAACTCAGGCTGGCATTTCTCACAGCAGCTTGTATGTCCCCACCATCATAGAGAGGACATAATAATCAGGTGACAACACATACTGACTGTCCTCAAACACACAAGTGAGAGAGATGCAGGGATCTCTGGAATTCAAGCAAACCAGAGCAAAGCAGGAGAGATGATTTATTTTGACATGTGACCTCTTATCTCTCAAAGTCCTACGCCCTGCTGATTTTTATTTTCCTAGGCCATGGCCTTTGTGGCCTTCCCAGAAATCCGGCCCTGCACATGAGTTCACAAGAAACATTTCTTCAGAGTGGTTAACAACTTCCCGCAAGTGTTTTCACCTCTAAGACAGAAGCAATTTTCCCCTGTCAGCGCTCCTTCTATTTACTCGCCAATAACTTTATTACTACTTATCACAACAAAACAATCTATATCTGTATCCATACTTTTCGCCACCTATTAAGCTTTCTTTGGGTGGTAAATTTTACTAAGAGTTGTTTTATTCTAAATGCATGTTAACAGGCTCTAATAAACAAATGGAAAAGGGGGAAGTGGAAAAATGGAAAAAAAAAATCATTATTTTATTTGCCCATTTGTCCCGGTAATTGCAACGTTTAAAATATTTCCCTAGTACAATGTATGGCGCCAATATTTTATTTGGAAAAAAGGTGCATTTATTTCAGTTTTGCATCCATCACTAATTAAAAAGCCCAGATAAGCAAAAGATAACAGTAATATATCCTCACAACATACGTATTACACATTTTAGTCCCCAAGGTAACTATTTATGTATTTTTTTTAAACTGTCATTTTTTTAAATGTTTTTTTTTCCTACTTCAATTTTACTTTTTGGCCACTAGGTGGCACCAAACACTCTCCTGGAAAATACCAGAAAGTGCTAAATCTTTTTTCTTTTTTACATTTTGTGACATTCCGTTTTCATGAATCAACATGCCTCGTGATTGGAGGCATTTTGATTAATTCACAGGGGATCGTTTGCCTCGAGGGAGCACTCATTCCCTTTCCACAATCGATCCTCTGTAATAGCATTGGGAGAACAAGTGCATACCCGATGGCTACAAGTGTGCATCTGCCACAAAACACAGCTGGATGAATATATTCGTCCAGATTGCCGATAAACGGCTCCTGCTAGAAGAATATATTCGTCCACTTAGGCTTAAATGGTTAATAATAATTAATTAACACTACAATAAAAAAATATTCAGGATATCATCAAATTTGCTATTGATGAAAAATAAGTCAGTAGGCTCAAGTGGATAAATTTTAATGTACTGTAAACAGTGAGCAAGAATGGAAAAGGGTTTTTTACCCTAAGAATACTAGTCCTGTGGAAAAGAAAGGTGCTGATATGTAAATTATACAAATGACCCTGTTCTGGGCATGAATAACTTAATTAAAGCACTATCTGTAAAATTATTAACTGGTTCCTCGCCAAGTGCCTACCTCCCTAAAGACTGCACTTGAGCTCCTAGGAACGTAGATGCTCTTGCCCCCTCCTCTTTGCGAGTGGAACGTGTGCATGTGCCTGCAGTGTCACACAGTAGTGCACAGGCTGGTGAAGAATCTGTCACTTCCTTCTGGCTCCAACGCCGTGATTCAGCATTCCAACCAGACAGGAGAGTGTATGGGGACTAGTGGCACCCAAAAAATATTAAAATAAAAATATAACAAAATACATTTCCCATGCCTATTGCAAGCCCATGAACTCCTTCTGCCTTCTACCTAGATAGACTAAAAACAAAACAAAAAAAAATACATAAATATGTATGCCATGAGGGTGTATTAATGTTATTTTTTCAAATAAGGGCTTGCAATTATTGATAGAGTACAATTAGAAAACCAAAGACACA
>NC_090647.1:318797473-318979973 GCF_040937935.1 Hyperolius riggenbachi | reverse complement strand
AAGGAGTTTCATTGTATCCAGAGGAGAGCTCATCAGAGGAGAAGGATGTCAGTCATAGCTACTCATTTGTGAATTGCATCTTTTGATCATTTCTCCTGCTTTACCGACCTAATTACCAAAAGTTTTAGACCAGGTCTAAAAACAGGTCTGAGGGCTGGAACCCGCTAGAGCGATTTTGTGAGCATTTAGGGATTTTTTTTCAAAACGCTAGCAATTTCCCTAAATGTTCAGCTAATGTTAATGGATGGGACAAATTCCACTGGAGCCATTGCGATGGCCAAAATCGCAAACACAGAACATGCAGCATTTTTAACATTTAGCATTAGCGTTTCTGCAATGTAAAGTATATAAACGCTGGCGTAATTGCTCGTCAAAACTTACACAGAGCGATTTTGCTAGCATTTTTAAATTACTGCACACTGTAAAAAAATGAAATTTATTGAAAGTGCCAATCAGAATTAAAAACGCTAATCGCAACACAATCGCTGGCGAAAAGCTTACACTTTTTAAATTTGGGTAATTACTATGGCGTCACGAAGAAAAACACGCTGCTAGGATGGAAGTCCTGGAAGAAAAACACGCTGCTAGGATGGAAGTCCTGCACTTCCATCCTAGCAGCGTGTTTTTCTTCGTGACGCCGTGGAAGAATCCCTATGTGCATCTGCTAGGCCTGGATGCCTGTACCTATTTTTTGTAATTTTCTGGCCTTCTGCTGATTGACTGTGCTATACAGAAATTTGTATTACGGCCTGATGAAGGGCATATTTACGACATAAAGAGCCCGAAACGAACATGTGTCGTTGCCTGTAAAATACAAAATCTATTTCAAAATTACATCAAGCCAGAATATAATACCTATCAATCAGCTTCAACTATTTATGCCTTGTGGTATTTAATTGACCACATGAAGACCAATTATGTGGAATTGAAGAAGTTTTTTAATGAATTTTTTGATATTTTGTACTAATAAAGTTTCTCTATAAGAATTTTGCCAAAATTGCACTGTACCTCCTTGTTTTTTGAACTTAAGTCCTTTTCTATAAAACTATTCAGTTCATGTAGAATCACACCAGGCAGCATATGATTATCCATGGGCTCATTCTCATTCTAAATGGGGTTTCTGCATGTAGGTAAACAAAACATGCTGCCAACTGTTTTCTTTTATAACACTATTCAAAACCCTTAAAATTGCCTAAAAACAGAAAAATAAAAAAAAGCACACAGTTGCACTCTATGCGTTATTCCCATGTCCAACAGTCAGCTGCTGTCAATGAACAGTGGGTGACACCAGCATTAATCTCTTGAGGACTGCGGTCTTAAACCCCCATAGCCCATGACAGCCAATCGCACCTGTCTCCCCCAGGGGGACAGCCGTGTCACACATGGCTGTCCCCAGTACAGCACTGCTGCAGATCGCAGGGCTGTACAGTGGCGTGTTAGATAGCAGTTTCGCTGTCTAACAGTCTCCTAGCGGCGATCGCCGATGGGAGGCTGATGACGGATCAGCGCGCACGATCCTTTGCAATCTCTACCCCTAGTACTTCACGCCAATCGGCATGGAGCGGTGGTTAGGCAGTTAAAATGTGCATTACAAACAAACGACTGATCAAAGAAAATTGTGGGTATTTTCTTTGGATGTGAGTATTAAACTTCCCTTTTTTGCTTTTATCACTGTCTGAGTACTTAAAGGACAACTGAAGTGAGAAATATATGGAGGCTGCCATATTTATTTCCTTTTATACAATACCAGTTTCCTAGCAGTCCTGCTGGTCTATTAGGATGCAGTAGTGTCTGAATAATGCCAGAAACAAGCATGAGGCTAATCTTTCAGATCTGACAATGTCAGAAACATGTGATCTGCTGCATGCTTGTTCAGGGCTTATGGCTAAAAGTATTAGAGGTAGAGGATAGCCAGGCAACTGGTATTGCTTAAGGGCTCGTTTCCACTGTTGCGGTGCGGAATCGCCTGGATTCCACCGCAAACGAAATCGCATGCGGATGCGTTTCCGCATGCTGTTTTTCCCGCGATTTCGCATGCGATTTCGCATGGCTAAGAAGCAGGCGAATTTAACCATGTCACTGCCTGTGTAAATTTCCATAACATTACATGCGAAATCACGGGGAAAACCGCATGACAAAGCCGCATGCGATTTACCTATTAAAAGCGATTCGTCCACATTCCAGCCGCACGCGAAATCTGACGGCTCTGCCGTGCAGATTTCCCCCGCACACCAAAACGCACCCGCACGACGCACAAGTGGAAACAATCCCATCCACTTGTATTGCCTATGCGAATCCACATGCCGTGCCTGCATGCGGATTCGCTATAGTGGAAACGAGCCCTAATGAGGACCTAAACTGAGAAGTATGAGGATTTTTCTTTTTAAAATAATACCAGTTGCCTGACTCTCTTGCTAATCCTGTGTCACTAATACTTTTAGCCACAGCCCTTCAACAAGCATGCAGATCAGGTGCTCTGACTGAAGTCAGACTGGATTAGCTGCATGCTTGTTTCAGGTGTGTGATTCATCCACTGCTGCAGCCAAAGAGATCCGCAGGGCTGCCAGGCAACTGGTATTGTTTAAAAGAAAAAGTCCATATCCCTCTCAGTTTAGTTTCCCTTTAAAGAGGTTCAAAACCCTGACATAATATTCAATAAAAACATGTTTTCCTACTTTTTATATGCCATACGGTTATCATATTTGCTTTTGTGCATAAGTATTATTATTCATTTAGAAGTTACAGGTTCCCAAAAGTACAGTTATTTGCTTTGTGAGCTGACTTTGCATTTTATTAATAACTGTTTTTATTCATTGCTGTATTGCAGGCAGACAAGCTTTCAGTGTCTCTCTCTCTCTCTCCAGCAGCTTCTCCACAGTCAGAGAATGTGTCACATTCCTCACTTGATATATTTAAGTAAACACAAGATAACATTATCTAAAGTTCGGATGAGTCCACATTTCACTGAACTGAAGCTTCAAGCTCAGTGTGTAACCCTTCGAATGCTGGTCTAGTAAAAGAAAAACCGCTGGTTGCATATAATATGCTGTAAATAATGTTTTAGAGCAAAGATGAAATGCAGGGTTATATTCCGCTTTAAAAGGAAATAAATATGGCAGCCTCCATATCCCTCTTGCTTCAGTTGCCCTTTAATATGGTAGCCTATAGAAAGAGGCAAGTGGCTGGGCACATCCAGTCTAAAACTTCAGTTTGTTCCAAAAATATTAAAACTCCATACATACATATCAAATGGACAACCGCAATGGAGAGAGTATAAGGCACATTAAGGGTCAACAGCTGTTTCACACTCACGTATGGGGTACTTCATCAGGACCATACATGGGTGCAAAACAGCTGTCAACCTTTAACGTGCCTCATACTCTCTCTATTGTGGTTTGTCCATTTGATATGTATGTTTGGAGTTTTAACATTCTTGGAATAAATGAATGTTTTAGACTGGATCTGCCCAGCCGGGCAGCCACTTGCCTCTTTCTATAGACTTGCATGGAATGTCTTTGGGCATGGAGCACTCCAGGGAATTGTTATAGTGGATCCTGTGCACAGCCTTTCTGCTCTATTGAGCCCTTTAATATGGTTTCTACAACTGGCCATTAGATGGCACTCTGGTAACTTTAAAGATTATACAGAGGATGATACTAACTAGAGCTTCTAATCCCCACATAGTCATGGAGAATTGTTTACTTATTTTATTATGTTTCTGTGTGATCCTGATGGAGCTGGGAGAGAGACTAGATACACAGGCGGACATTTATAAAGAGTGTTTGAGACAAAATCTTGGTGAGTTTTTTTAGAAATTCTTGCACACCTGTCTCAGACACCTGTCTCAGACATCTTTAGAAATCACAGTTTCCTTCTTTAACTGTTGTAAAATAGGAGGAGTTAGGAAGGTTTCTCAGACAGTGCAGTGTGTGAGGGAAATTGCTGTTTCTGAGGTACAGGGGCATAGCAATAGGGGTTGCAGAGGTTGCGACCACATCGGGGCCCTTGGGCCAGAGGGGCCCCAAAGGGCCCTATCTCAACTACAGTATTAGCTCTCTATTGGTCCTGTGCTCATAATCATCACTTCTACAGATACTTTGAACAGTGGTAATCATTAACTAGCTGTTCCCCATGCCATTCTTGCACCTGGGACAGGGAGGGGGGCGCGGGGGGGGGGCAGCGCGCTCAGCGCGCTGTGGCGAAAAGTAGGGAGGACTGAGGAGCGCGCAGTGATGAAGAACGGGGGGGCTGCGGCGCGCGCAGCTCCCCGCGACGAGTAATGGGCGTGGCCATGACATTGTATGGGCGTATCTAACGTAATGATGTAACAGCGAGGCATAAGAAAGCAGTGTTTACGCCATGATGTGGTCAAACGATACTTTGCATCATGGGCGTGCAGAAACTGTGTGATGCTAATAGTATACCGTAACCACAAAGCAGCAAACATAGCCATCTATGACCATTAAATAATAAATGCAGTAACAGTTACCCCGGACACTAGAAAATAAACGCAATGGACAACATGTCAGCACAAAATAAACGCTATGCGGGCAACATGTCAGTATAAGATAAATGCAATGCGGGCAACATGTCAGTACAAAATAAACGCAATGCGGGCAAACATGTCAGTACAAAATAAACGCAATGCGGGCAAACATTTCACCAGAAAATTAACGCAATGTGGGCAAACATTTCACCTGGAAAAGAAATGCAATGCGGGCAAACATTTCACCAGAAAATTAACGCAATGCGGGCAAACAGTTCCCCAGAAAAGAAACGCGGGCAAACATTTCACCAGAAAAGAAACGCAATGCGGGCAAACATTTCACCAGAAAAGAAACGCAATGCGGGCAAACATTTCACCAGAAAAGAAACGCAATGCGGGCAAACATTTCACCAGAAAAGAAACGCAATGCGGGCAAACATTTCCCCAGAAAAGAAACACAATGCGGGCAAACATTTCCCCAGAAAAGAAACGCAATGCGGGCAAACATTTCACCAGAAAAGAAACGCAATGCGGGCAAACATTTCACCAGAAAAGAAATGCAATGCGGGCAAACATTTCCCCAGAAAAGAAACGCAATGCGGGCAAACATTTCACCAGAAAAGAAACGCAATGCGGGCAAACATTTCACCAGAAAAGAAACGTAATGCGGGCAAACATTTCCCCAGAAAAGAAACACAATGTGGGCAAACATTTCACCAGAAAAGAAACGCAATGCGGGCAAACATTTCCCCAGAAAAGAAACGCAATGCGGGCAAACATTTCACCAGAAAAGAAACGCAATGCGGGCAAACATTTCACCAGATAAGAAACGCAATGCGGGCAAACATTTCCCTAGAAAAGAAATGCAATGCGGGCAAACATTTCACCAGAAAAGAAACGCAATGCGGGCTAACATTTCACCAGAAAAGAAACGCAATGCGGGCAAACATTTCACCAGAAAAGAAACGTAATGGGAGCACATTTCACCTGGAAAAGAAAGCATTTACTCACCTGGCAGAAGTCTCCGGCCTCTGGCGCGCTGCTCCCGGAGTCCCAGGACCACCTTCCTCCTGCTCGTCTCCCGTGCTGACAGGGCTACGGCAAGATGGCGACCGAAGCCCTGTACTGGAGACACAAATAGTCTCCAGTACAGGGCTTCGGCAGCCATCTTGCCATAGCCCTGCTCGCCTGCCGGTGTCGAAAAAGACACCGGAAGATGAGGCTGGAGCGGGGCTGCGGGCAATGAACTGGCACGGCGTCTATAGACGCCGCTGCCAGTTCATGAGGATAGAGTGGCCAGAGTCCCGAGGCCGGGACGTCCCGCTGCTGAAAGCAGGACGTTTCCCGGGACCTCATGCTGCCTGGGACAGCGGACCCTGATTCCGGGACGCGTCCCGGGCAATCCGGGTCGTCTGGTCACTCTAGCTAAACTGCCGCTGTTACGTAGGATTTAAGACGTTTCTCATTATCATGCAGAACAGTCCCTCTGCTGGTTAGAACAGTTTAAGAAGAATGCTTTGATAAATCTAGCCCACAGACTTCTGCTCCCCCTTCCAGAGCATCAAGTGTGTACAGGTCACCATGGCAACCGGAACGCAGCTGCTGTGACTAGAGCCCTCCCTTGGGCATATACACTGTACCGTAGCCTGTCACATGTTCCCGCTGTCTATCAGGATCTATCTTTCCCAGAATCCTCCATCACCTGTAGCTATAATACCTCAGAACCTTGTTAGAGTCGAAGGTTATAATGACCAGTGGCGGACTAAGCCAAAAGTGAACACCTGTGCAGAATAAATGAAAGGGCCCCATGTGAGTGGCCATAATCCTTTCAGACTATGGTTGGATCCATATAATGTTGATAACATAAAAATACCTGAATCTAGGTTACATTGTGTAGGCACTGTGGTAATGTAGCACACATTTCATACTTGTGTATGACTGGACCACAATCAATTGTCACTGTTCCTCCTGTGTTTCAGAGAGAAATACACAGAGAGGAGCCTACAGAATAACCATGCCCTAACTGTGGTGTAGCTGCATGGGCAGTGGTCCCTTGTGCCTCTGCACTGGCCTATGTCCGCCTCTGATAATGATTTTTACAATTTTTGCTTACAGAAAAGGGAGAATGGAAATACTGGACTACACATGAAGAGAGAGCCATTTCTTCCCTGGCCACAAGGGGGAGCATTCTAAAAAAAATCGGCTCTGTTGGCCGAATTCCTGAACTTTGAACTATGCTTTTCAAAACTGCACAGGTGGTGCACATATGTTTATTGGGAGTCCTCAGGAATATAACAAATAGACTAGTGCCATCTTGCCATATTTTCTACATTGGAAACTTGGAGCAACATTGTGCACTGGGGAGGAAGATATGATTGGTCGCTACATCCCTATACTAAAGGTGCAAAATTATGGCACAATCTTAATTGTACAATCTAGTAGAAGGGTAAAGTATTTAGCTATCAAACAAAGGTTAACCTTTAATTAGTTATATATCAAGCAGAAAGCAGAAGAACCTTACACTTTTGTAAATGGCATTCTTCTAAAATGCTCTTTAGGCCAGGGACATTAGCAATGACTGCAATTGCGATTAACATTTTGTGTGTGTGTGTGGGGGGGGGGGGTCTATTTAAATAAACTTTATTATACTTACCAGGTGTCCCGATATCTGGCTTCCGTCCAAAGCCCCAACCTAGCAAAAGAGGTCATAGGTGCGTCTCCAGCACCAATCAGGGAAATGTGTTGCAATGATTGCAATTATCATTTTTTTTTTCTATTTAAAGTGTACCTGAGATCTATAAGAAATATAAGTGTAGTTATACTTACCTGGGGCTTCCTCCAGCCCTATGAGGTACGTGGGCTCCCTCGCCATCCTCCCCGGCCACTCAGTTGCTTTCTTATCGCCGCCGGTAATCTGGCCAGTTTTGGCAAGTCGTGCGCTTCTATGCATACATGATCCTGCCGGGCGCGCGCCCTGTCGCACTCCAGACTGCGAGAGCGTTCTGCACCTGCACAGTACTTCTGCGCAGAACCCTCCCAGCTGCAGGAACGTGGCAGGGGGCACTTTCGCACGCCCTATCAGTGAATGCGCAGAAGAGTGCAGTTGGCCATATTACCAGCGACAATAAGAAGATAACGGAGTGGCTGGACAGGATGGTGAGCAAGCCCATGTACCTCATAGGGCTGATAGAATCTTTAAAGCAGCTTTTGTAAATCAAAAGTCATGAGGTCCTGTTAAGTTGTGAGCAATGAACCCTCTGTTTCTTTGTTTTGTATTGTTCTTAAAAAAAAGTAAAACTGTTTGAAATAGAGATCTGACAGAACCAACAAATTTTGGAGTAGCCAATCTCCTTATAGGGGGTTCTCAGGGTTTTCTTTTTTTTCAAAAGTACTAAGTTAATGACAGTTGCTCTGTCCAACTGCCAAAAAAGTGTGAAGCAACAAGACTACCTAGTCTAACAGGGAATGTTTGGGCTGGTTCACACGGAAGTTTTGCTGACATTAAACGCAGCGTTTTAAAAGTAACGTTTTTAGGGCTCTACTGTCCTCCCATGCAAGTGAATGGGAGCGTTTAGTACAAGCTTTTGCAGGCTTTCATGAAAGCCTGGCAGTTAGGGCTGGTTCAGACGGACGTTTGGAGGCATCGCGTTCATTGGCGTCGCGGCAGCAATGCGTTCGGGCTTTCAGCAGCGTTCGCGTTGCGTTCGGATGCGGTCGCGTTTTTTCTTCCCCTAGGGGGACATTACCCGTAGCGGTTAACCGCCCCTGGAAGCTACATGTAGCTTCCAGGGGCTCCTTGAACGCCAGGGAAAATCGGGACCCGAACGCCGCGTTCGTGCAAACGCGCATGAAAGCTTGGTACAAACGCTCCCATTCAGTTGAATGGGAGCGTTTAACGCCAAGCCCCGAACGCTGGCTGTAAACGCTCTGCAAGCGTCCGTCTGAACCAGCTTAATCCCAGCGTGTCGTCTCATCTCAAAAGCAACATGAAGCTTCTAGAAGGTGTTTGAAAGCCAGCAAAAGCCACTGAAATCCAATGAAAGCCCATAAAAGCCAAAGAAACAAAGAAAGCCCATAAAAGCCCAGCCTATACTCTCCTGTAAAAGCCACCAAAAGCCATTAAAAGCCTTCAAAAGCCATTAAAAGCTAAGCTGTTAAATGCTGGCATTCTTGAGAAAAAAACACAGCGTTTGAGCGAAACGCTAAGCAAAAGCTCAGCAGAAGCCCTTGTGAACTAGCCCTAAGGAAGGGGGTGGGAATAGTGTTGGGCGAACATCTAGATGTTCGGGTTCGGGCCGAACAGGCCGAACATGGCCGCGATGTTCGGGTGTTCGACCCGAACTCCGAACATAATGGAAGTCAATGGGGACCCGAACTTTTGTGCTTTGTAAAGCCTCCTTACATGCTACATACCCCAAATTTACAGGGTATGTGCACCTTGGGAGTGGGTACAAGAGGGAAAAGCCTCTTCGGCCTAGGGGCCCGAAACTCACCAGTCATGTTCCCCCTAAGGGTCCCTACAATGCTAAAAAATTTGGTACTGCTGAGCCATTGCCCTTTGAAAAGATGTGAGATTTTGGAAAGTGAAATAGGGAGGCAATGAAATCCTATGAGGGATTTTACCAATTTTGGACCCCTGTAACTCTGGTTTGCAGAGATGTAGGGACCCCATCTTTGGAATCCAAGTCTAACAATATGTCTTCTACCTGCATGAGACATTTCGTGAGATTCAGAGTTTGCTAACGGCCATTGCTGCGATTTATGTACGTCACCATCACTACCATTGAAATAGCCCCAATAAACAGGTTTTTGTGACCCTAGGCTATGACCTCTTCGGCCTAGGGGCCCGAAACTCACCAGTCATGTTCCCCCTAAGGGTCCCTACAATGCTAGAAAATTTGGTACTGCTGAGCCATTGCACTTTGAAAAGATGTGAGATTTTGGAAAGTGAAATAGGGAGCCAATGAAATCCTATGGGGGATTTTACCAATTTTGGACCCCTGTAACTCTGGTTTGCAGAGATGTAGGGACCCCATCTTTGGAATCCAAGTCTAACAATATGTCTTCTACCTGCATGAGACATTTCGTGAGATTCAGACTTTGCTAACGGCCATTGCTGCGATTTATGTACGTCACCATCACTACCATTGAAATAGCCCCAATAAACAGGTTTTTGTGACCCTAGGCTATGACCTCTTCGGCCTAGGGGCCCGAAACTCACCAGTCATGTTCCCCCTAGGGGTCCCTACAATGCTAGAAAATTTGGTACTGCTGAACCATTGCCCTTTGAAAAGATGTGAGATTTTGGAAAGTGAAATAGGGAGCCAATGAAATCCTATGGGGGATTTTACCAATTTTGGACCCCTGTAACTCTGGTTTGCAGAGATGTAGGGACCCCATCTTTGGAATCCAAGTCTAACAATATGTCTTCTACCTGCATGAGACATTTCGTGAGATTCAGACTTTGCTAACGGCCATTGCTGCGATTTATGTACGTCACCATCACTACCATTGAAATAGCCCCAATAAACAGGTTTTTGTGACCCTAGGCTATGACCTCTTCGGCCTAGGGGCCCGAAACTCACCAGTCATGTTCCCCCTAAGGGTCCCTACAATGCTAGAAAATTTGCCACTGCTGAGTAATTGCCCTTTGAAAAGATGTGAGATTTTGGAACTGTAAATAGGAGGCCCAATGAAAGCCTATGGGGGATTTTACCAAATTTGGAGCCCTGTAACTCTGGTTTGCAGAGATGTAGGGAACCCATCTTTGGAGCCCAAGTCTAACAATATGTCTTCTACCTGCATGAGACATTTCGTGAGATTCAGACGTTGCTAACGGCCATTGCTGCGATTTATGTACGTCAGACTCGCCACCATTGAAATTGCCCAATAAACAGGTTTTGTGACCCTAGGCTATGACCTCTTCGGCCTAGGACTGCATTGAACGCGACCCACGCATTGTGCGCATTCTGGACAACACCAATTACTGGGTTTATACCCTTCTGGATCCACGGTACAAACACAATGTTCCAAAACTGCTTGAAGAAAGAGCCAGACAGGTCAAAATGGAAGAATACCAGCAGGCCCTTGTGGAGACTTTAGAGAGGAGATTGACATCCTCCCCCTCCTCTAGCCAGTTGTACGCCGACAGACTGACTTCCGCAAACCCAGGACGACCAGGAGGGCAGCAAACAACACAAGCCGCAGCTAGTGCCCAAAAGGGAATGGTATCGGCAGTGTCCTTGGAGTGGGAAAATTTTCTGACACCCATGCAGCAGCACACAGAACAGCAAGCGTGCAGATCCACCTCCAACACCGATCGCCTGGAGAAGATGGTCAAGGACTACATGTCAGATGGCGTAGCTGTGTTGAACAATCCATCTGCACCCTTCAACTATTGGGTATCGAAGCTAGACACCTGGCACAAACTGGCAATGTACGCAATAGAGGTGCTGGCTTGCCCGGCAGCCAGCGTTATGTCGGAACGCTGTTTCAGTGCTGCCAGAGGCATCGTCACAGATCGGCGGCGTATCCGCCTCTCCACAGAAAATGCAGACCGTCTGACTCAAATTAAAATGAATCAATCCTGGATTGGAAACGACTACGCAACACTCCCGGACCCCAACCAAGTAACATGAACAATGAACATCTGTGATGGGTTAGCGTTTCCGGTCCCTGTTTATTGAACCTCTCATCTGTATTACATTTATGACTGCATGGCGACAAAATGCAAATTGCTATCCGCACGCTTCTTGTCCTCATGCAAGGCCTGGGTTGTTGTGTCTCAAAGCGTGGCCTTCTCCTCCTGCGCCACCCTCCTCTTGTTCCATCACGTGTGCTGCTGCTGGGTTAGCGTTACCGGTCCCTTTTCCTGGAACCTCTTAAAGGTATTACATTTATGACTGCATGCCGACAAAAAGCATGTTACCTGTGCAAAGAAAACAGACATTTCCCGCATTTAAAAGACAGTTTTCCCTTTGAAACTTTAAAATCGATTTTCTCAAAAACTATAAGCTCTTTTTGCAAAAATTTTTTTCCCTCTTGTACCCACTCCCAAGGTGCACATACCCTGTAAATTTGGGGTATGTAGCATGTAAGGAGGCTTTACAAAGCACGAAAGTTCGGGTCCCCATTGACTTCCATTATGTTCGGAGTTCGGCCATGTTCGGCCCGAACCCGAACATCTAGATGTTCGCCCAACACTACACGTGACCCGTTCGGCCAATCACAGCGCTAGCCGAACGTTCGGGTAACGTTCGGCCATGCGCTCTTAGTTCGGCCATATGGCCGAACAGTTTGGCCGAACACCATCAGGTGTTCGGCCGAACCCGAACATCACCCGAACAGGGTGATGTTCTGCAGAACCCGAACAGTGGCGAACACTGTTCGCCCAACACTAGGTGGGAACACTGTATAACCAAGGATTATCTAAATGGGGAGAAGGCCACTAGATAATCAGGGAAATGGATCATATGGTCCTAAATGGGGGGAAACATATTGGTCCTGGAAGCGGTAAATCAAATCAATAACTTAGCTGCCTTTCCATCGCCTTCACCACAGCGGAAGGTACTTACTATTTACCTCATTCTGTTAACAGAATTGACACTATACTTTATAGACCATAAGAATAACTTTTCTTTTGTTATCTACCCATCTAAAGGGAGGTGAAACTCCAAGCTGTATGACTTACCGTTCTGTATTCATAACAGTGCCTCTTTGTATAAAGCCTTTACTTCATCTTAAAGGGGCACTATGGCCAAATTCTTCTTTTTAAAGGTCCGTACACACGCCGGACTGGAGGCAACGATGGGTCCGTCGTCACCTCCCGCTGGGTGGGCGTTCCAACGACAGTCCGGCGTGTGTACGCACTGTCGGCGGACTGATACGGCTGTTTCTGAGCGATCCGCCGGGCCTTAAGTCCCTTTAACATAAATATTTCTATGTGCAGCATTGTTAATGGCATGTATGGTGGCTGTTCAAATTTTTTTTTTTACTCTGGCACTACCCAATTATTGTCAAGGAGGCACGTCAGAAGATTTACCTTACTGACGCCAAATCAGCATAATCCATTGTGTGGTAGGAGGCATCTATCTATTGTCAAGGAGGCACGTCACAGCTGTGCAGCCATCGTACAGCGCAGGACGGCGCCTTACCACTCTGTAGTTTCACGCTGCCTGCTTGAGACCCCTTCTTTGAAGCTGGCACAGCAATGGACACCTATTGTTGTCCGTTACTGTGGTAACCAGCACTAGTCTTTTCAAGTGCGCACACAGCGGCGGCAACTAGCAGACACGCGCGCTAATGCTGTGTTCTGCTTTATCTCGTCCTGCGCTGTAGCTGTACACATAGCTCAGTAACTGAAGTTACAGTTGGAATAATCCTCGCTGAGAAAACCAGAGGGGGGAGGAAAAAACGGCAAAACAGACAACAGTTAGATGCCTCCTAATGGATTGTGCTGATTTGGCGTCAGTAAGGTAAATCTTCTGACATGCCTCCTTGACAATAAATGGGTAGTGCCAGAGTAAAAAAAAAATTTGGACAGCCATAATGCATGCCATTAACAATGCTGCACATAGAAATATTTATGTTAAAGGGACTTAAAAAGAACAATTTGGCCATAGTGCCCCTTTAAACTGCAAAACTAACCCGCTGAACCAAAGTGTCTGGTTCATCTGGTACAGAGCCATTTCCTGCTTGCAGTAGTGTTATTCCTTTCTGACTGCACGTACTGATCTGATAAGAATGATCCTGTAAGGAATAGCGGAGATGCCGCCGCTGAGTCAAGCGGCATGGCAGCTATCTCCGCGTGTCAGCCTGCGGCCTCTGCCGCGCGGTTACATGCTCAGGTTATGCCTGGTCCTTCCATTGCTCACAGGCTAAGAGCTATGCGCGTGCGAGCAGAGCGACAGGACCTTTATGCAGCTAAGAGGGTAGTCAGCTGATCATGCGGTCAGCTGACTCCAGCTAGCATCCAAATTGGCTGAGTGACTGGGGCGGCGCTGTGGAGCATGTTGAGTATATATAGAGCAGGTCTGTCAGTAGCACCGCGTCTGCTGTTGCGAATGCTATAGTGTGTTAGCGCTTAGACCCCAGTCAGATCCCAAAGTGTGCTAGAACCGGCCGGAGCCAGGGATCCACACTTAGCCAGATTCTGTTGATAGCTTTAACCACTTTAGGATCCTTGGTACGCATATCCACGCCCTTTAAACTTCACGTGCGGATCAGGGGCGTAGATATGCGTACTGCTGCCTTACCGTCGCATTCACGATCCCCGCGCTGTTTTCCACCGATCCACCGTCGCAGCCCCTCTCCATCTGTGATCAGGACATGAGAATCTTTTGTTTCTCAATCCCGATCACCATTCCGTGTCTTCGCAGAGCTTGTTAACATCGCATAAGCTCTGAGACCCGACACTTCCGTGTTCGGCTGTGTTCTATTAATATTAACATCTTGTAGCCAAAAAGTAAAATACACATATTTATGCCACTATACTGTTTTCCATAGCAAGTTTATTATTATTTTTTTTTACTTTATTACTTTTAACCCCTTCCATCCCTGCCCCACAGTTACAGAAATAAAACACTTGTTAAAAAAAATAAAAAAAATTACATCATTTAATTTTTTTTACATAAATAGTTACCTTAGGGACTTTTGTAATACGGATGTCATGTGTATATTTTTTCAAAAAAAGTTCTTGTAATAAGTGAAAAAGTATTAAAAATCCCTCAATGGAAAAATGCTCCTTCATTTCCAGTTAAAATATTATCACCATACATTGTACTAGGGACACAATTTAAACGTTGTAATAAACCAGACAAATGGGCAAATAAGATGTGTGGGTTTTATGTACCAAAGCACATTTTATTTTAAAACTATAATGGCTGCAAACTGAGAAATAATCATTTTTTTCTTTTTTCCTTATTATTCCCTTTACAGTGCATATAAAATAAAATAATTCAGAGCAAAAACTACCACCCAAAGAAAGCATAATTTGTGGCGAAAAAAAACAATATATAGATCATTTCAGTGTGAAAAGTAACAATAAAGTTATCGCTGAATGAATGGGAGGAGCGCTGAAATGTGAAAGTTGTTTTGGTTTTTAAGGAGAAAAACCTGTGATCCTGAAGTGGTTAAAGTACTAGTGCATTGTTTATTTGTTATGACCTTTTGCTTGCTCTGACTATTCTTCCATTTGTCGATTCTGTACCTCAGCCTATCTGATTCACGTTGCCGACACTGCCTGTCCCTGACGTTGAATCAGCCTTCCGCTCCTGTACTGAATCTGTCTGCTCGTTGCTAACTCTGCCTGTCTGACCTCGCTACCCGCATCAGTGGGCTCTGCCACTGGTGAGGGAATCTAGTTTTCTACACCAACCTCTCAGGTGTAGAATACTGCTGCTTAGTCTGTGATACCCGCCCTCCAGGTATCTACAGGCTGCAGTACTATCTGTGTCACTTACTCCTAGGCTGCAGTTCTGTCTGTGTCACTTGCTCCTAGGCTGCAGTACTGTCTGTGTCACTTGCTCCTAGACTGCAGTACTGTCTGTATCAACTGCTCCTAGGCTGCAGTACTGTCTGTATCAACTACTCCTAGACTGCAGTACTGTCTGTATCAACTACTCCTAGGCTGCAGTACTGTCTGTATCAACTACTCCTAGGCTGCAATACAGTCTGTTCCACCTGTTCCTCAGGGGATCCTTAGTCCAGCATTACTGGGATTATCCTTCCTTGTACTGTGCACCGAACACTACCTGGTTGCAGTACAGTCTGAATCACTTGCTCCTTAGGTGATCAGTTGTACAGCACTATTGTATTCCTTCTCTTTGTTGTGGTACATATATACCCCTTGGCTGCAGGCAGCACGGTCTGTCTCATCCACCCATAAGGTGAGCGCTGGCTGCAGCACAATCGGGGTCACCCGCTCCTCGGGTGAACTCTCTCATCCGTATTACTGTTACACCAAACACTATCTCCCATTGCTTGTCCAGTGTCAGGCTATACTAGTATTATTGGTGATTCTGCAGATCACCATATAATCAGGTATAGCATCTGTATTATTGGTGATACTGCAGATCACCAATAATCAGAGATCTCTGTGTGCTGACACCTATCGTTACAGATCCTTACTTATTACCACAGTTGCTGGAGAGATGCGCAAATAGCACACTTCTGCAGCGTAGACTGGCCCCGACTGACGGAAGTGCATGGAACCCGATACCGAAGCTGAGAGCAGAGGAGGACAGCAGCATGGCAGCGATGAGAGCGGTTGGGGCTGGAGGAAGCCCCAGGTATGTATAAAATGTTTCCTTTAGTTCAGCTCTGAGTCCCTTTAAACAGAGACAGATTGAGATAAGGTTTTACTGCAGGATCGTTCAAAGGGTCATTATTTCTGCTTTGTTTTGAAGTTTAAGTCAGAGTGTGCTTTTAAAACCTTGTGTAACTGTAACAGAATGATGCAATGTAGCTGAAAACAAAAATATGAGACTCCTTTCTTTGCTACTAATGTCCTATTCCTTATCCGTACTACACATACAATTCATTATATCATTTTTATTTTTTTTTTGCTTCAGATTTACTTTCTTTAACCACTTCACCACTAAGGGGTTTTACCCCTTGAACACCAGAGCAATTTTCACCTTTCAGCGCTCCTTCCATTAATTCGTCTATAACTTTATTATTACTTATTGCAATGCAATGAACTATATCTTGTTTTTTTTTTCGCCACCAATTAGGCTTTCTTTAGGTGGGACATTATGCCAAGAATTTTTTTATTCTAAATGTGTTTTAATGGGAAAATAGGAAAAAATGTGGGAAAAATTATTATTTTTCAGTTTTCGGCCATTATAGTTTTTAAATAATGCATGCTACTGTCATTAAAACCCATGAAATGTATTTGCCCATTTGTCCCGGTTATAAAACTTTTTAAATTATGTCCCTATCACAATGTTTGGCGCCAATATTTTATTTGGAAATATAGGTGCATTTTTTTCAGTTTTGCATCCATCCCTAATTACAAGTCCGTAGTTTATAAAGTAACAGTGTTATACCCTCTTGACATAAATATTTAAAAATTTCAGTCCCTAAGGTAACTATTTATGTTTTTTTTATTGTATTTTTTTTTTTTTATTACAAAAAATAAATAAATTGGGGAGTGTGGGAGGTAATGAGTTAATTTATTGTGTAAAACTAATGTATTTGTATATGTAAAATGCTTTAGGGTGTAGTTTTACTATTACAAACTACAGTGAGTTTGTTGTCATGCAACCTGTAAGCGTCCGGAAGTACGCTTACAGGAAGCAGTATGAGGCTGGGAAAATTACAATGATCGCGCTGTTTCTCATAGAAGCAGCAGCTCATTGCGGGGGCTTAGATCAACAAACGGTAATGGATTTTCCCGTTCATTGATCTCCGGGCGAGTGGGCGGCGGCGTGCACGAGCGGCGGGAGCGCGCGCGCGAGCGACGGGAGCGCGGACAGCGGCGAGAGCGCAGGAGGTACGGATTTCTCCGTCCCTTGGTTTTTTAGGGGGGAAAAAGGGACGGAGAAATCCGTACCGCGGGGGGTAAAGTGGTTAAAGAAGCTTGGGAGGTGGCAGAAATGCCATTTTTTCTTACTTTAATATACATTTTAAATAAACAAAAAATTATGCAGAAAGCACTATTCTGAGATGAGCAATGTGTTTCTTATCATCTGGGTAAACCCAGTGATGAGATTAGTGCTCATCTGCCCTCATTTTTCATTTCAAACTTCACCTCGCACATCTAAAGGCCCGTACACCAGTTTTGGGCGAACACCTGGATGTTCGGGTTCGCGAACGTTCGCCGAACATGGCTGCGATGTTCGGGTGTTCGTGCCGAACTCCGAACATAATAAAAGTCAATGGGGACCCGAACTTTCGTGCTTTGTAAAGCTTCCTTACATGCTACATACACCAAATTTGCAGGGTATGTGCACCTTGGGAGTGGGTACAAGAGGAAAAAAAATATTTGAAAAAGCTTATAGTTTTTGAGAAAATTGATTGTAAAGTTTCAAAGGAAAAAATGTCTTTTAAATGCGGAAAATGTCATTTTTCTTTGCACAGGTAACATGCTTTTTGTCGCCATGCAGTCATAAATGTAATACAGATAAGAGGTTCCAGGAAAAGGGACCGGTAACGCTAACCCAGCAGCAGCACACGTGATGGAACAGGAGGAGGGCGGCGCAGGAGGAGAAGGCCACGCTTTGAGACACAACAACCCAGGCCTTGCATGAGGACAAGAAGCGTGTGGATAGCAATGCATTTTGTCGCCATGCAGTCATAAATGTAATACAGATAAGAGGTTCCGTAAAAAGGGACCGGCAACGCTAACCCAGCAGCAGCACACGTGATGGAACAGGAGGAGGCGCAGGAGGAGAAGGACACGCTTTCAGGCGCAACCCAGGCCTTGCATGAGGACAAGAAGCATGCGTATAGCAATGCATTTTGTCGCCATGCAGTCAGAAATGTAATACAGATGAGAGGTTCAATAAACAGGGACCGGAAACGCTAACCCATCACAGATGTTCATTGTTCATGTTACTTGGTTGGGGTCCGGGAGTGTTGCGTAGTCATTTCATTTTAATTTGAGTCAGACGGTCTGCATTTTCTGTGGAGAGGCGGATACGCCGATCTGTGACGATGCCTCCGGCAGCACTGAAACAGCGTTCCGACATAACGCTGGCTGCCGGGCAAGCCAGCACCTCTATTGCGTACATTGCCAGTTCGTGCTAGGTGTCTAGCTTCGATACCCAATAGTTGAAGGGTGCAGATGGATTGTTCAACACAGCTACGCCATCTGACATGTAGTCCTTGATCATCTTCTCCAGGCGATCGGTGTTGGAGGTGGATCTGCACGCTTGCTGTTCTGTGGGCTGCTGCATGGGTGTCAGAAAATTTTCCCACTCCAAGGACACTGCAGATACCATTCCCTTTTGGGCACTAGCTGCGGCTTGTGATGTTTGCTGCCCTCATGGTCGTCCTGGGTTTGCGGAAGTCAGTCTGTCGGCGTACAACTGGCTAGAGGAGGGGTAGGACAGAGCCGGATTAAGGCTAAATGGGGCCCTAAGCAAAGTAACTGATTTGGGCCCCCCCCCATCATGTCGTAATAGAATCAGAAGATGCAGCTGCACAGCAATATGCCGCACACACCGGGCAGCCGAGCTACTGGTTGCTATGGGCAACAGCACGCTTTCCTCTGTGGGTGCACAATGCAGGGAATAGCAGCGGCAAAATGCAGAGTGAGAGATGAATGGCTGGGACATTTGCACTCAGGGGCTGGGGCACCCCTGTGAAGAGTGCGCCAGATATCACAGCAGCAGCACTTTCCCCATGCATCTCCAGCCTGGCAATAGCAGAAAGCTCTGGACACCGCCAAACCGGAAGCCGTTCCCCAGACAGAATTACATAACCACTCCCACCACCGAACAACCAATTTCCTCCCAAACTAGACAGCCACCATGCAGCCTCCATCCCAGTGAATACGATAGTCCAGCAGAGAAGGCAGCCGCAGTGGGGGAGAATGACAGCACCAGATGAATCACATTCACCTATTGCGATCCAAACAATAGAGGTCCCGTCATCCGGAGCCCATCTGTCTCCTCTAGAGTGCTGCCGCTCTGTTACTACTACTATTACTACTTCCTACTTCCTGTCTGATCTGAGAATCAGGACGTTCAGAGCGAGCGGCTGCACTGTAGAAGAGACAGATGGGTTTCAGATGACGGGATCTCTATCGCTTGGATCATGGATAGGTGAGTGAGCGTTTGCCATCTGCTGCTATCATTTTTGCTGCAGCTGTGGTTCTCTGTGGGAAGGGAGGGTGGAGTGGGCAGCGGCAGAGCGCACAGTAGCAGGAGGGGGACCTAGGAGGAGAGCCTGGCTCTGAAGACAATCAGCAGCGCACGGCATCATTTGACAAGACAAGACAAATAACATTTATATCGCGCTTTTCTCCTGGTGGACTCAAAGCGCCAGCGCTGCAGCCACTAGGACGCGCCCTATAGGCAGTAGCAGTGTTAGAGAGACTTGCCTACGGTCTCCTACTGAATAGGTGCTGGCTTACTGAACAGGCAGAGCTGAGATTCGAACCCTGGTCTCCTGTGTCAGCGGCAGAGCCCTTAAAGGGACTCCAAGCAGTGCCTGTGGATATGCCTTTAAGCATACCCACAACTAATTCATTACATCCTCACACCTACCAGCATGATGTTTGTAATTATATCCCCCTGGGTTCCTTATATTTCATTGCATTGTGCTGAATCGAGCTGCCAACTTTAAGAAAAGTCGTCCTGTGGCCGTGATTTCGATCGCGAAAATATCAAAAACTAAAAGGCATAGAGCAGCCGTTTATATATCATTGGAAAGAGGAGAAAGAGAGCTTTAAAATGATATGCATCTTTCCATAGTTACTGCACTGCTCAGAGTCCCTTTAACCATTATACCATCCAGCCACCGCTGACTTTGGAGAAAAGTCGTCCTGTGGCCGAGATTTCGATCGCGAAAATATCGAAAACTAAAAGGCATAGAGCAGCTGTTTATATATCATTGGAAAGAGGAGAAAGAGAGCTTTAAAATGATATGAATCTTTCCATAGTTACTGCACTGCTCAGAGTCCCTTTAACCATTAAACCATCCAGCCACCGCTGACTTTGGAGAAAAGTCGTCCTGTGGCCGCGATTTCGATCGCGAGAATATCAAAAACTAAAAGGCATAGAGCAGCCGTTTATATATCATTGGAAAGAGGAGAAAGAGAGCTTTAAAATGATATGCATCCTTCCATAGTTACTGCACTGCTCAGAGTCCCTTTAACCATTATACCATCCAGCCACCGCTGACTTTGGAGAAAAGTCGTCCTGTGGCCGAGATTTCGATCGCGAAAATATCGAAAACTAAAAGGCATAGAGCAGCTGTTTATATATCATTGGAAAGAGGAGAAAGAGAGCTTTAAAATGATATGAATCTTTCCATAGTTACTGCACTGCTCAGAGTCCCTTTAACCATTATACCATCCAGCCACCGCTGACTTTGGAGAAAAGTCGTCCTGTGGCCACGATTTCGATCGCGAAAATATCGAAAACTAAAAGGCATAGAGCATCCGTTTATATATCATTGGAAAGAGGAGAAAGAGAGCTTTAAAATGATATGCATCTTTCCATAGTTACTGCACTGCTCAGAGTCCCTTTAACCATTTTACCATCCAGCCACCGCTGACAGGATGGCAAGGGCTGGTTTACGTGCTGATGGGGCCCCTTTGACTCTGAATGGGGCCCCAAGCGACTGCTTTTGTTGCCTGGTCGGTAATCCGGCCCTGGGGTAGGATGTCAATCTCCTCTCTAAAGTCTCCACAAGGGCCTGCTGGTATTCTTCCATTTTGACCTGTCTGACTCTTTCTTCAAGCAGTTTTGGAACATTGTGTTTGTACCGTGGATCCAGAAGGGTATAAACCCAGTAATTGGTGTTGTCCAGAATGCGCACAATGTGTGGGTCGCGTTCAATGCAGTCTAGCATGAATTGAGCCATGTGTGCCAGAGTCCTGCCAGAATCCTCATCATCCTCTTGTGAGCGTTGTGATAGTTGTGATGCATCATAGTCGTCACCTTCTTCCTGGTCTGCTTCTGCTGACCATTCGCGCTGAATTGTGGAAGTCCAAAGTGCACCGCTCTGGCCCTCGTCAGTGGTGGCATGAAATTCCTGCTCCAACTCCAGCTGTTCCTCCTCCTCTTCTTCGTCATAGCTGCTGGGGCCAGCGTTTCCTAAAGCAGATGGCCTGATGTTGGTATCATCACGCTGATCATTTTCTCCTTCAGATTCCCCCAGTTGCATCATGACAGCTGTTTCCTTGATTTTCAACATTGACTTCTTCAGTAAACACAGCAGTGGTATGGTAATGCTGACTGAAGAGTTGTCACTGCTCACAAGCAACGTGGATTGCTCAAAATTTTGGAGGACTTGGCAGAGGTCCAACATGTTGGCCCAATCGGATCCACAGAAGCTTGGCAGCTGTCCGGATGCGCCTCGGTACTGCGCCGTCATGTACTGGACCACTGCACTCTTCTGCTCGCAAAAGCGGGCTAGCATGTGCAGCGTAGAATTCCAGCGCGTAGGGACATCACACAGCAAGCGATGGTGGGGGAGATTGAAACGCTCCTGCATCTTGGCGAGTGCCCCCGAAGCAGTACTGGAATTTCTACAATGTTTGGCCACTCGTCGCACCTTCAACAGAAGATCGGCCACGCCTGGGTATGTCCTCAGGAACCGCTGAACTACTAGGTTCATCACATGCGCCAGGCAAGGGATGTGTGTCAGCTTAGCCAACCTTAAAGCGCGAATGAGATTACTCCCATTATCACACACAACCATGCCCGGTTTCAGGTCCAGCGGTGCCAGCCACAAATCCGTCTGTTCCTTTATTCCCCTCCAAATTTCCTCCCCTGTGTGCTGCTTATCCCCAAGGCAGATCAGCTTCAGCAACGCTTGCTGACGCATGCCAACAGCTGTGCTGCACTGCTTCCACGATCCTACTGCTGCTCAGTTAGCGTTTCCGGATGAGGTACAGCTTTGAGATGCGTTGGAGGAGAAGGAGTCAGAGAGGTAGGTGCTGCTGTTGTTATCCAGTGGGAGGGACGGCGGTGCAGTTGTTTGCGGCGTGGGCAACACCCGCGCCGTAGCAGGTGAGGAATCGCTGCCAGGCTCCACAAGGTTCACCCAGTGCGCGGTAAGGGAGATGTATCGACCCTGGCCGAACGCACTCGTCCAGGTGTCAGTGGTGAGGTGAACCTTGCAGGCAACGGCATTCTTCAAGCTTTAGGTTATTTTGCTGACCACGTGCTCATGCAACTCAGGCACTGCAGAGAGCGCAAAGTGGTAGCGGCTGGGAACCACGTAACGTGGGATGGCCACTGACATCATGACCTTGAAGATGTTTGTCTCCACCTCTCGATATGGCAGCATTTCGCGGGCCAGAAGCTTGGCTATGCTGGCTGTTAGTGCCACGGCCCGGGGGTCATTTGCTGGCAATTTCCTCTTGCGCTCAAACATCTCCGAGACAGACAACTGAACCGTAGGGCTGCACACTGAAGGGCTGTTGGTTGTTGTGTTTGATGAAGACTGGGAGACCTCAAGAGCACTATTCCGGAAAGTGACAGTGTCAGCGTCGTCTGATGTTTGTGAATGTTGTTGTGAACCACGCAATTGCTGGGCTACTGCTGCTGCTGAGGAGGGCCTGGTGGTGAGTCTGGTGACCCCAAGAGAGGCAGTGTTGCTGGTACCCTGTCCTGCCACGTTTGCCCACAGAGTGGGATGTTTGGATACCATGTGGCGGGTCATGCTGGTGGTGGAGAGGTTGTTAATATTTTTCCCCCTGCTCAGGCGGGTCTTGCACACCTTGCAAATCACCATAGTACCATCCTCACTGCAGTCTTCAAAGAAAGGCCAGACTTTGGAGCACCTGCCTTGCTGGCGATTTCTGTTTGCGCCTCTTTTGCGTCTCACTTGAACTTCCACACTTGTGGTGCCTGAAATTTCGCGCCGCCTACCTTGTGGCACAAGGCGAACTCGTGCAGCAGTGGGTTCTTCAACAGACTCATCTGTGCTGCTACGACGGCGATGTTCTCCTTCACATACAAAATCTGGGTCTGTGTCTACATTGTCCATACCCTCCTCTTCCATCTCCTCAAACTCGTCATATGTGATTGTGGGCCGCCGCCGTGGAGTAGAGCTCCCCAGAACAACCTCTGCGCAGCTCACTCCAACGTCATCTTCCAGATCTTCTCGGCCGACCTCCTGCAATTGAAACCCCTCCTGCCCAACTTGCACTGGGATTTGGGTTTCAAAGTCCTCGGACTCGCCTTGCATTTCAGTGCGCGGTGCATTTCCCACAGTAAATGGTTGTGAATCCGGGCACAACATTTCTGGCTGTTCCATTGACCTTTGAAAGGTGGAAGTTTGTTGGGCTGGGAATAGCTCCTGTGAATACCCCATTGTGTCCTGAGGAAATTCTTCGGACTGGTTATTTGGTGTCAGCTTTGTGCCCACTGGCTCCTTGTAACTGGCTGAGGACTCGGACCTCGTGCGTGATGTGCTGGTGCTGCTTAACCCACTGCTGGACACTTGAGAGGTCATCCAATTAATTATCTGGTCCTGTTCTTTTGGATTTGTGAGGGTTGATTTCCTGGACAACATGGGCGGTATTGAGTGGGTTTTCTTCGATGCTCCACTGTGGCCTGTACGTGAACCGTCAGGGGAAACACCTCTTCCCTTGCCCCTCCCTCTTTCACAGGATTTCTTCTTCATTTCACTTATTCTTAAAGTACACGCTGACTGGCAGCAGTACAGTGGCAGTACAGAAATGCTATATAGTGGTGGGTGAGCGGTGTACTACTATTCCCAGCAGCGACACAGAGCACAATGCAATACAGTGGTGGGTGAGCGGTGTACTACTATTCCCAGCAGCGACACAGAGCACAATGCAATACAGTGGTGGGTGAGCGGTGTACTACTATTCCCAGCAGCGACACAGAGCACAATGCTATACAGTGGTGGGTGAGCGGTGTACTACTGTTCCCAGCAGCGACACAGAGCACAATGCTATACAGTGGTGGATGAGCGGTGTACTACTATTCCCAGCAGCGACACAGAGCACAATGCTATACAGTGGTGGATGAGCGGTGTACTACTGTTCCCAGCAGCGACACAGAGCACAATGCTATACAGTGGTGGGTGAGCGGTGTACTACTGTTCCCAGCAGCGACACAGAGCACAATGCTATACAGTGGTGGGTGAGCGGTGTACTACTATTCCCAGCAGCGACACAGAGCACAATGCTATACAGTGGTGGGTGAGCGGTGTACTACTGTTCCCAGCAGCGACACAGAGCACAATGCTATACAGTGGTGGGTGAGCGGTGTACTACTGTTCCCAGCAGCGACACAGAGCACAATGCTATACAGTGGTGGGTGAGTGGTGTACTACTATTCCCAGCAGCGACACAGAGCACAATGCTATACAGTGGTGGGTGAGCGGTGTACTACTGTTCCCAGCAGCGACACAGAGCACAATGCTATACAGTGGTGGGTGAGTGGTGTACTACTATTCCCAGAAGCGACACAGAGCACAATGCTATACAGTGGTGGGTGATCGGTGTACTACTATTCCCAGCAGCGACACAGAGCACAATGCTATACAGTGGTGGGTGAGCGGTGTACTACTATTCCCAGCAGCGACACAGAGCACAATGCTATACAGTGGTGGGTGAGCGGTGTACTACTGTTCCCAGCAGTGACACAGAGCACAATGCTATACAGTGGCGGGTGAGCGGTGTACTACTATTCCCAGCAGCGACACAGAGCACAATGCTATACAGTGGTGGGTGAGCGGTGTACTACTATTCCCAGCAGTGACACAGAGCACAATGCTATACAGTGGTGTGTGAGCGGTGTACTACTATTCCCAGCAGCGACACAGAGCACAATGCTATACAGTGGTGGGTGAGCGGTGTACTACTGTTCCCAGCAGCGACACAGAGCACAATGCTATACAGTGGTGGGTGAGCGGTGTACTACTGTTCCCAGCAGCGACACAGAGCACAATGCTATACAGTAGTGGGTGAGCGGTGTACTACTATTCCCAGCAGCGACACAGAGCACAATGCTATACAGTGGCGGGTAAGCGGTGTACTACTGTTCCCAGCAGAGACACAGAGTGGCAGTAAACACAATGCTATACAGTGGTGGGTGAGCGGTGTACACAGAGTGGCAGTAAACACAATGCTATATAGTGTGGGTGAGCGGTGTACTACTGTTCCCAGCAGCGACACAATGACTGGGGGGACCCTGGCTAGCCTGGCTGGAGAGAGAACTACCCTGCCTGCCTACCCAAAGCTAAACCCACAGACAAATGGCGGAGAAATGACGTGGATCGGGTATTTATTTACCCGAACCACGTGACCCGTTCCGCCAATTAGAGCGCGTTCGGGTCCGAACCACGTGACCCGTTCGGCCAATCACAGCGCTAGCCGAACGTTCGGGGAACGTTCGGCCATGCGCTCTTAATTCGGCCATACGGCCGAACGGTTTGGCCGAACACCATCAGGTGTTCGGTCGAACTCGAACATCACCCGAACAGGGTGATGTTCTGCAGAACCCGAACAGTGGCGAACACTGTTTGCCCAACACTACCGTACACACACTTGAATAAAGACGGCTGAGGCAGCCAATAATGACCCTGCAAGGGATTCGCCAGATGGATCAACTTGGCAGAGCAATGGGCAATACTTTTATTCTCGTCCTTTTCCCCCGCATTGCAACAGAATGCGTTGCCAGCTGTACAGCTGACTCCCCTTCTGTACAGCAGTGGCCCAGCAATATTGCCCAGTAGAGATGGCCCGAAACTCCGATTTTCGGTTCGCGAACTTCCGCAAAAAGTTTGGTTCGCACTAACTTCCGCAAACCGCAATAGACTTCAATGGGGAGGCGAACTTGGAAAACTAGAAAAATGTATGCTGGCCACAAAAGTGATGGAAAAGATGTTTCAAGGGGTCTAACACCTGGAGGGGGCATGGCGGAGTGGGGTACATGCCAAAAGTCCCGGGGGAAAATCTGGATTTGATGCAAAGCAGCGTTTTATGGGCAGAAATCACATTGAATGCTAAATTGCAGGCCTAAAGTGCTTTAACCACCTTGCCGGTTATCCAGAGCACAGCTCGGGGTAACCCGCCGCAGAGGATTGGCCTGCTGGGCCGATTTGCATAATGTTTTTGTTACATGTAGCTGGCACTTTGCTAGCTGCGTGTAACATCCGACCACCGCCGATCCGCCGCTACCCGCCACGCCGCCCCCCTCCAGACCCCTTGCGCAGCCTGGCCAATCAGTGCCAGGCAGCGCTGAGGGGTGGATTCATGCCGTCAATGACATAAATGACGTCAGGCCGATCATCGCCATGGCGACGGGGGAAGCCCATACAGGAAATCCTGTTCAGAACGGGATTTCCTGTTGGGTATTTGCGCTGGAGAAGATCGGAGGGGTGGGAGGGATAGCGAAGGGAGGGGGGAAGCATGTAGCTAGAGCTAGGCTAGCTACATGCTAAAAAAAAAAAAAAAAAGCAAAAAAAAAACCTCCCGCTGCCATGCGCAGCAAATAATTAGAATGGCAGGGAGGTTAAAACATCTTGCATGTGTATACATCAATCAGGGAGTGTAATTAGAGTACTGCTTCACACTGACACACCAAACTCACTGAGTAACGCACCGCAAACGGAAGCAGGAGATTTGGGCGCATGAGACAAGTGGACAAAAAGGGCGCCCCATTCACTCCCATTATAAATATCGTTTAATGGGCGCCGAACAGGGAAAAAAAGGCGCAGGAGATTATTAACGTTTTACAAACGGCGCCCGGAGATTTTTAAGGTTTTATAACTGTGCTTGTGATGATTTAACTTTACAAAATGAGCCCGTGACAAATAACGTTTATAAAGATACTAAATCACTATTTGTAAAACATTAATAAAACATTATTATCCACCCAAAAAAATTATTTACATTTTTTTATTTAAATTTTTTATTTATTAATGTTTGTAAAATATTATTATTATCCATAGGGGGTCTTAGGTTTAGGCACCACCAGGGGGGTCTTAGGTTTAGGCACCACCAGGGGGGTCTTAGGTTTAGGCACCACCAGGGGGGTCTTAGGTTTAGGCACCACCAGGGGGTCCAGGGGTTAGGGATAGGTAAAGGGAGGGTTTTTAACAAACGTAATTATAAGTTTCAGTTTAGAAACAGGGAAGATTAACGTTTTAAGAATTGCCGATTTCATACACATTATTTAATGATTTATAAATTATTAAAACACTATTTGTAAACGAAATTCTACACAATATTTTTATAAACGATAAAACTGCTTATCGTTTATAACCACGCGCCTTTTTTACCCGACGCCCTTTTTTGATGTACGCCCGCAAACAGCTGTTTGGGTAGTGACGGCCGTGCTGGACTGGTGTACACCATGGCCAGAATGCTCTTCCTCACTCAGTGATGTCAGGTAATGTCTGACTGCCTTATCAACTTTCAATGTTTTTTTCTCTACCATTATTAAAGCTTACATCTATTTTTGTAAATACTTGTTCTGCTTGCTGTTCAGTACCTGCATCGAGAATCTGTTATGGAGGGCAAGTCTGCCATTGCGGGTGACCACGGGTAATGGCCGGGGAATCCTGGTTCGATTCCGGTCCGCAGTGGGAGCCTAAAAAATGGCTACCACCACACATCCAAGGAAGGCAGCAGGCATTGCATGCACGTCCCGAGGTAGTGACCAAAAATAACAATACAGGAGGACTTTCGAGGCCCTGCTGTATATGTGAAATTAATCAACTTTAAATCCTTTAACGAGAATCTGTTATGGAGGGCAAGGATGATGGTGCTTTCACTGCGACTCACCAGGTTGGTCACCTCCTCAAGGAGGCGAGAATCTGTTATGGAGGACAAGTCTGCCATTGTGAGTGACCACGGGTAATGGCCGGGGAATCCTGGTTCGATTCCGTTCCGGAGTGGGAACCTAAGAAACGGCCACCACCCCCACACATCCAAGGAAGGCAGCAGGCATGGCATGCACGTCCCAATGTAATGACCAAAAATAACAATACAGGAGGACGTAGTGTAGTGGGGGTGTCTCAGCGCCTTGCAGGGAAAAATATAGGAGACAAATACGGGAGCCCAATAGTGTAGTATATTAGTATGCAATTGAAAAAAGGAATTTCAATAAATTACTACTCACAAAAGGAGGTTGCAAGGGCAACCAACCGTAGGAAGCAGGTGGAGACCATAAACCCGACTCCACTCGGGGTAGTCCCAGCCGGGACCTGGATGTGGTCGCTCTCCTTGAAAAAGTAGGGACAGGTGTCCACTGTGGGGCAACCACAGGTGGTCTGTCACCACCCCTCAAACACAGATTGTTTGGGGGTATAGCTATGCCCAATTGAAGGTAAAGAGGCGCCCTGGTTGAAATAAAAGCATCTAAAAACAGCTTAAAATCGAGGAAATAATATGAGGTGGCTTACCTCAATAACTTAATCCTTGTATATGACAAAAGATTTTTATTTAGCACAGGTAACGCGTTTCACGGGTCCAAGCCCGCTTCATCAGGCCAATAAAAGTGCCAAATGAACAAGTTGATATGGCAAAGGGTAGGTATATGCAGTAATGGGTATTACAATGTGCACCTGTCACACAGACAGGTAGTGGACCGGCACAGTGACACTAAGTGCACTCACTTAGGTAGGTGGGTGCACTGTGAACAACTGGTAGGTAGGTAGGTATATGCAGTAATGGGTATTACAATGTGCACCTGTCACACAGGTAGTCACTGAATGTGCTGGGCCTGGCAGTGGCACACACACAGTATAAATTAGCCAGGCTGTCTATGCAACACAAGTGTCAGTGGGAGATACAGGAAAAAAAATAGATCACAAGAACAAGATTAGCTCTCAAAAGAGTTGTTGTGGGGTGCTATCTTAGCAATAAGAAATCAGCAAGGAGCAAGCTAACAAGCCTACAAGAGCCTAACTAATCTTTCCCTATGAGAGAGTCTGATGCAGCTGTCCCTTCTCTAATGCAGGCGTAATGCTCTAGTGAGTGTAATGGCCGGCGGGGCCTGCCTTTTATAAGGTGGGGAGTAGCTCCAGGAGAGAGTCTAGCCTGATTGGCTACAATGTGCCTGCTGACTGTGATGTAGAGGGTCAAAGTTGACCCTAATGGTGCACTATGGGGGGAACCGAACTTCCGTAAAAGTTTGCGGTTCTCCCGGGAGTTCGCCGGGAACCGTTCGCCGTCGAACCGTTCGGGCCATCTCTATCGCCCAGGGGATCGGGTCCTTAGCCCAAGTGGGAAACATCCATCCACCTGTAAGATACTAATTGAGTCGGATAAAAAGAGCTCAGGAAGATAAGAATGAGGTCCAAGAGAGTTATTTCTTGTACTGCTGGGTAAGCTTTTACTTGCCAGGCAGTGCAATGCAAGGCTATTATGCGATAAGGAAAGGAGTATGTCCGCAACACTTGGCAATATAAATAGAGTGTGCAAGGGCCCAAAACTAGTAAATTAGTAGTAAAGAGAAAGAAGGCCCATTTTGACAGCACCACTCAAAAAATGTAACAATTTATTCAAGGAGTATGTATAATAACATTAATGAACTTCAGAGAAATTAAAACAACTTCAGTGTTTGCCATAGACACTATTTTGCCCAGATACGCCACTGCATGTAGTAAAAACATACGGCTGTGTATGTATGTATGTACTGGGAACAGAGCTGCGACAAGGGACTTGTCAGCCGCAAGGGGCTGGAGGAAGCCCCGGGTAAGTAGATCTGGGGGTAGCATAGATTGCCTGATGTTTCCTTTAAGTCTAAGTGTTTTTATCTGCATGGGGAAAACACATTGTTCCTCAGTTTTCCTGTGCAGAAAGCGAGGGAGGTGGGGGGCCCCATCCAACGTTTCGCAGGGGGGCCCCATTCAAAGTTTCGCAGGGGGCCCAGTGATGTCTAGTTACGCCCCTGTATAATATAACAATATAAAAAGTGTAAATGCTAGGTGAACAGTGAATAATGGGCTGCTTAAACAATATCACACAGGAGCAGCCTATAGATAAAGTGCCGCCTCTCCATCTCTGCTACACACCTGGATTCTGATTCTGGAAGGGCTCAAGCTACTCCGGTAAGCAAGTTTATCTGCCACCCTAGCACCCCTGTTTGCACCCCTGCTCGCCCTATCTGCACAATGGATCCGAACTCTGTGCCCTAGCACCCTTGCTTGCCCTTCCTGTACATGGATCTTCAGAGGGGCCCCCATCTACTCTGTACTATTGCTGGTCTGGTCTTCCCATCTGCCTGCCACAGGGTGTATCTGCCTGTTACCTTGCCTCCTACCTGTGCCCCTTGGCCCCATCTGCTCTGCACACCTTGCTGTCTGCACTCCTTGCTGGTCCTGCTTTACAAGCTGCCTGCCACACCGCTTGACTGTTACTGCCTGTCATCTGCCCTGCACACCTTGCTGGTCCTGCTGTACCCATCTGCTCTGCACACCCTGCTGGTCCTGCTTCACCAGCCGCTTGCCACCTGCCACCAGCCGCCTGCCTGCCACAGTGACCGCTTAGTCTGTTTTTGCCTGCTACCTGACTGTTTGCCTGTTACCTGCACGTGCCATCTTATTGCTCCATATACCACAGCGGCTCCATGGCTCTGAAGCGGCCGCACTCCCCTAGCACGACGCGCATCATCACACACACCAGAGAGGAACTCCTGCTATGGGAGGCCTGCAGTGCAGCATCCTATGCATCTCTGCGGGACACAGTATGGGCACACATCGGGCTACTTACCAGGAGGGCCAGCAGGATATACCGCCCCAGGGGAAAGAGAGCAGAAGCACAAGTGAAGCTTAAAATAAAGGGCCTGCGGTCACCCATCCCAGCCATCCTCCTGGCTAACGTCTGCTCCCTCCCAAATAAGTGTGATGAACTGCTCACACTACTAGGATGCAATCGTTCAATGGGCGCGAACACCCCAGTCCTTTGCTTCACTGAAACGTGGCTGAACGACACCATTCCGGACAACTCCCTCCACCTACCTGGCTTCAACCTTTTCCGTGCGGACCGTGACAGCACACTCTCCGGGAAACAGAGAGGGGGGGGGGGGGGGGGTGGCATCTGCTTCTATATCAAGGCCACCTGGTGCACAAACACATCCATCATGGACAGACGCTGCTCCCCTGATATTGAGCTCCTACTCATAAATTGCAAACCTCAATACTCACCAAGAGAATTCTCCTCCTCCTCTAGGCTGGATAGTGTAATGGTTAAGGGCTCTGCCTCTGACACAGGAGACCAGGGTTCGAATCTCGGCTCTGCCTGTTCAGTAAGCCAGCACCTATTCAGTAGGAGACCTTAGGCAAGTCTTCCTAACACTGCTACTGCCTATAGAGCGCGACCTAGTGGCTGCAGCTCTGGCGCTTTGAGTCCGCCAGTAGAGTTGGGCCGAACGGTTCGCCTGCGAACGGTTCCATGCGAACTTCCGTGGTTCGCGTTCGCGTCCCGCAGGCGAACTTTTGCGGAAGTTCAGTTCGCCCCATAATGCACCATGAGGGTCAACTTTGACCCTCTACATCACAGTCAGCAGGCCCAGTGTAGCCAATTAGGCTACACTAGCCCCTGGAGCCACTCCCCCCCTACTAAAAGGCAGGCAGCGGCGACCATTACGGTCACTCGTGTGCCTGCATTAGTGAGAGTAGGGCGAGCTGCTGCACACTCTCTCTCATAGGGAAAGATTAGTTAGGCTTAGCTTGTCCCTGGCTGCATACCTGTTCTGTGAACCCACCACTGCATACCTGTACTGTGAACCCACCACTGCATACCTGTTCTGTGAACCCACCACTGCATACCTGTTCTGTGAACCCACCACTGCATACCTGTACTGTGAACCCACCACTGCATACCTGTTCTGTGAACCCACCACTGCATACCTGTTCTGTGAACCCACCACTGCATACCTGTTCTGTGAACCCACCACTGCATACCTGTACTGTGAACCCACCACTGCATACCTATTCTGTGAACCCACCACTGCATACCTGTTCTGTGAACCCACCACTGCATACCTGTTCTGTGAACCCACCACTGCATACCTGTTCTGTGAACCCACCACTGCATACCTGTTCTGTGAACCCACCACTGCATACCTGTTCTGTGAACCCACCACTGCATACCTGTTCAGTGAACCTGCCACTGCATACCTGTACTGTTCAGTGAACCCGCCACTGCATACCTGTTCTGTTCAGTGAACCCGCCACTGTATACCTGTTCTGTTCAGTGAACCCGCCACTGCATACCTGTTCTGTTCAGTGAACCCGCCACTGTATACCTGTTCTGTTCAGTGAACCCGCCACTGCATACCTGTTCTGTTCAGTGAACCCGCCACTGTATACCTGTTCTGTTCAGTGAACAGTTTGGTGTGTCAGTGTGAAGCAGTACCTTAATTACACTACCTGATTGATGTATACACATGCAAGATGTTTTAAAGCACTTTAGGCCTGTCATTTAGCATTCAATATGATTTCTGCCCTTAAAACGCTGCTTTGCGTCAAATCCAGATTTTTCCCGGGGACTTTTGGCGTGTATCCCACTCCGCCATGCCCCCCTCCAGGTGTTAGACCCCTTGAAACATCTTTTCCATCACTTTTGTGGCCAGCATAATTTTTTTTTTTTCAAAGTTCGCATCCCCATTGAAGTCTATTGCGGTTCGCGAACTTTAACGCGAACCGAACCTTTCGCGAAAGTTCGCGAACCCGGTTCGCAAACCTAAAATCGGAGGTTCGGCCCAACTCTATCCGCCAGGAGAAAAGCGCGATATAAATGTTATTTGTCTTGTCTTTGTCTATATATCCCCCCCAGTGCCAACACCAAGGTCGCTCAGTGTACACTCAGCGACACCATCTCACAGTGGGAGACATCCCTCCCAGACTCCCTCTTCATTGTCTGCGGGGACTTCAACAGCGCTAACCTCCGCATGGAGATGCCTCGCTACAAACAGCACATTACTTGCCTCACCAGGAATCAGTACACCCTGGACCATTGTTACACGGCCCTCAAGGATGCATACAAACCTATTCGACAGGCTCCCCTAGGAAACTCAGACCACTGCCTAATCCATCTAATTCCCACCTACAGAAGGCACCTTGAATCATCCAAGCCAGTCCTCAGGACTGTGAGAAAGTTGACAGAAGAGGCTAAGCTATAACTACAGGCCTGCTTTGACTGCACCGACTGGGCAACCCTCGAGACAGCCTGCCTGGAGGAATGGTCAGAGAATGTCACCTCCTACATCAGCTTCTGCGAGGAGCTGTGCATCCCCACAAAAACCTTCAGGGTCTACCCTAACAACAAGCCCCGGCTCCAGAAAATCAAGGAAGAACCGCACAAGTCCGGAACACCAGAGGAGTTCAAGGCAGCCAGGTACTCCCTCAAGCGCGAACTTAGCGCCGCAAAGAGGGCCTACATCAACAAGCTGGGGCTCCGCCTACGCTCAAACAACACACGTGAGGTCTGGTAAGGTCTTAGGGCAGCCACAAATTTCAAACCCTCTCCTCAACAAGCATCCTCGAGTCTCGAACTAGCAGAAAAACTCAACAAATTCTACGGCAGGTTTGAACATCAAAATTGTAAAACTTAAATTGAGTATGCGCTTCAGGATATAAGTTAACACTAGATGGTTCGCGTAATAAAGTAGTGTGATACAATGCAATAAAAATTAGAGTTATATACGCGCTCTCTGTCTCAAAAAAACACAGGAGTATACAGTCTCACACCAAGCGGCCAATAAAGTCCTTAGACTGGTTCCTCAGGGTAAACCGTATTCCAGAAAACTGGCTCCTTAGTCCAGGACAATCATCACCATGTAAATAGAAAGAAATAAAAGAACATAGTGTAATACTGTTTTCCTCCAATCACTCCTTCACCCGGAGAATTTTACACCATGTGCCTTTAAGGATCACCCTCCAATCACCAGTGCCGGGACACAGTCCCCCAATGTGCCCGCACTCACCCTAGATAGCACGTAATGCTGACAGCGCTGGTCCCCGGGTAACCACTCCGCAGATGCCGCATCAGATTCCCCTCTGCCCGATCAAAGCTGCACTTCCAGCGTCTCCAGCTCAGCTTCCGGTCTCATGTACTACTGCTCCGCCCTATGCATTTCGTCACAAGTGACTCATCAGGGGCATCTGCGGAGTGGTTACCCTGGGGCCAACGCTGTCAGCATTACGTGCTTTGATTTACCTTATGCTTGTGAGTGCACTACCTTTTAAACTTTTAAATAAATTTACAGTATTACACTATACTAGTGTTTTTTAAGTTGCAGTAAAGTTGGAAGCCTTGCCAGTGTTTGAAACGGACTGTTTTCTGGTACATACCCCCATATATGATCAATCCTGCCTCCGGAGATCTTGGAGGATATCTAGGGTGAGTGCGGGCACATTGGGGGACTGTGTCCCGGCACTGGTGATTGGAGGGTGATCCTTAAAGGCACATGGTGTAAAATTCTCCGGGTGAAAGAGTGATTGGAGGAAAACAGTATTACACTATGTTCTTTTATTTCTTTCTATTTACATGGTGATGATTGTCCTGGACTAAGGACCCAGTTTTCTGGAATACGGTTTACCCTGAGGAACCAGTCTAAGGACTTTATTGGCCGCTTGGTGTGAGACTGTATACTCCTGTGTTTTTTTGAGACAGAGAGCGCGTATATAACTCTAAGGTTTGAACATCAACCTACCCATGTAGGGGACCCGAGGGCCACCCACTGGGCACCCCCCATACCCACTTCTCCTAGTACTGGCAGTGCCCTCCCAGAACCAGTAGTAGTCCAGGGGACAGACGTACTCAGGCACCTCTGGAGACTAAATCCTAGGAAAGCCTCTGGCCCAGACGGCGTGCCTGAGATCCTGCGCTAGCCAGCTAGCCCCGGTACTGACCTCTATTTTTCAGAACTCCCTGTCGGCTGGCAAAGTACCCTCCTGCTTTAAAAGGTCCACCATCATACCAGTACCCAAAAAAACAGGTGTCACAGATCTCAACAACTACAGACCCGTGGCCCTTACCTCAACTGTCATGAAGATCTTTGAAAAACTAGTCCTCACCCATCTGAAAAACCCCACCAACGCTCTCCTAGATCCACTTCAGTTTGCATACAAGGCAAACAGGTCCATAGAGGATGCCATCAACATCAGTCTGGCATACATTATGGAACATCTGGACAGACCCAACACCTACGCCAGGATCCTTTTCCTGGATTTTAGCTCTGCTTTCAATACGATCTGCCCAAACATCCTGTATAACAACTTAGCGCAACTAGGGCTTGACGTAAATCTCTGCAACTGGATCAAGGACTTCCTCACAAACAGGACACAACAGGTCAAACTTGGCAGCTGCCTCTCCCAATTGAGGACCACAAATACTGGCGCCCCCCATGGCTGTGTACTGTCTCCGATCCTGTTTTCCCTGTATACAAACAGATGTACCTCGACTGCCGACTGCGTTAAGGTAATTAAATTTGCGGACAACACCACCATCCTTGGTCTCATCAGTGAGGACTCACTGAGGAGGAAGAACGCACCTACCGCAGCAAGATCGAGTGAATCTGCAACTGGTGTAAGGACAAAATGCTTGTCCTAAACGCTCAAAGACTGTCGAGTTGGTTATCGACTTCAGGAAATGCCCACTCTTACTCAGCCCGGTATTCATCGAAGGTATGGAAGTCACCAGAGTATCAAGCGTTCGGTTTCTGGGCACTACTATCACCAACGACTTGAGATGGAGTGAAAATACCACTAAATGCCAAAAGAAGGCGCAGCAACGGCTGTTCTTCCTAAGACAACTCAGGAAGTTTTGTATGCCGCAGTAACTGTTGTCAAGCTTCTACGCTGCCACCATCAAGTCAATCCTGTGCTCATCTATCATCGTGTGGTATGGTGGAGCCACCGGGAGTGACCGGTACAGACTGCAAAGAGTAATCAATACAGCGGAAAGAATCATCGGTTCCCCCCTGCTACCTCTGGACCTCCTCCATGCATCCAGACTGAGAGCAAGGGCACACAGGATCACGAATGACCGGCACCATCCCGGCAGCCGCTTCTTCAACCGCATGCGCTCAGACCACCGTTACAGGGCTATTTCCACCAAAACCTCCAAGCACAGGAACTCCTTTTTCCCCCAAGCAGTGTGCCTTCTGAACTCAAATCTCACACACAGAAAGCACATCTATGACCCAGGCCTAAATAAATATGTACTTATACTGACCCAGGCCTAAAAGAAAGAAATATGTACTTATCCTGTGGTTTACCGCAGGTAGTTTTTGCACTAATATACCTCAATTCCTTTGACTGCACATGTTTTTTGCACTACCTTGTTTAATGTCTTTGTCTGCTCGTCATTGCATGCTTTGATGTACTATGCTCTATGCCGATGTGTACCACAAACAATTCCGAGTGTGGCAACTGCTGCACTTGGCGAAATAAAATCTGATTCTGATATGCACTTTATCACTTCGATGTACAGTGGCTTGCAAAAGTATTCGGCCCCCTTGAAGTTTTCCACATTTTGTCACATTACTGCCACAAACATGAATGAATTTTATTGAAATTCCACATGAAAGACAAATACAAAGTGGTGTACACGTGAGAAGTGGAACGAAAATCATACATGATTCTAAACATTTTTTACAAATAAATAACTGCAAAGTGGGGTGTGCGTAATTATTCAGCCCCCTTTGATCTGAGTGCAGTCAGTTGTCCATAGACATTGCCTGATGAGTGCTAATGACTAAATAGAGTGCACCTGTGTGTAATCTAATGTCAGTACAAATACAGCTGCTCTGTGCCGGCCTCAGAGGTTGTCTAAGAGAATCTTGGGAGCAACAACACCATGAAGTCCAAAGAACACACCAGACAGGTCATGGATAAAGTTATTGAGAAATTTAAAGCAGGCTTAGGCTACAAAAAGATTTCCAAAGCCTCGAACATCCCACGGAGCACTGTTCAAGCGATCATTCAGAAATGGAAGGAGTATGGCACAACTGTAAACCTACCAAGAAAAGCCCGTCCACCTAAACTCACAGGCCGAAAAAGGAGAGCGCTCATCAGAAATGCAGCCAAGAGGCCCATGGTGACTCTGGACGAGCTGCAGAGATCTACAGATCTAGTGGGGGAATCTGTCCATAGGACAACTATTAGTCGTGCACTGCACAAAGTTGGCCCTTATGGAAGAGTGACAAGATGAAAGCCATTGTTAACAGAAAATCAGAAGAAGTCCCGTTTGCAGTTTGCCACAAGCCATGAGGAGGACACAGCAAACATGTGGAAGAAGGTGCTCTGGTCAGATGAGACCAAAATGCAACTTTTTGGCCAAAATGCAAAACGCTATGTGTGGCAGAAAACTAACACTGCACATCACTCAAAACACACTATCCCAAATATGGTGGTGGCAGCATCATGCTCTGGGGTTGCTTCACTTCAGCAGGGACAGGGAAGCTGGTCAAAGTAGATGGGAAGATGAATGGAGCCAAATACAGTATGTTGTATGTTGTTGCACCTTTACTGAACCCGGGTTCAACCATTGGTGGGCCCTGAATAGATGCCCACCAAAGTGGCAATTTAATTTATTTACATACTCTCTTGGGTATTAACCAATATATGTATAAATATTTTTACACAATAGTGCATATATTGTTTGATCAAATGGGCAGGATTGTTTGCAGCTGTAGCTATATAGGACTATGTGGTCTGTTTTAACCTCCCTAGCGTTCTGGACGAGCTGAGCTCGTCCAGTGACACCAGAGGGCACCGCTCAGGCCCTGGTGGGCCGATTTGAATAATTTTTTTTCAAACGCACAGCTAGCACTTTGCTAGCTGCGTGTTTCTCCGATCGCTGCCGCTCGCCGCCGATCTGCAGCGTAATAGGGCCCCCCCGAGCCCCATGCGCAGCCTGACCAATCAGTGCCAGGCAGCACTGAGGGCTGGATCGGGACTTCCTATGATGTCACGACATCGATGGCGTCATTTCGTTAGTTGCCATGGCGACCGGGAAGCCCTGAAGGAAATCCCGTTCAGAACGGGATTTCCTGATGGGCATGATCGGCGGGGATCGGAAAGGGTGGGCGGGAATCGGCAGGGAGGGGGGTATCATGTAGCTAGCGATAGGCTAGCTACATGATTAAAAAAAAAATAGGTTTAAAAAACCATTCACGGCTGTGCGGCTGCGCGCAATCAGAACGCCAGGGAGGTTAATTGGTTTTAATTTCTCTGAAGTTCATTAATGTCATTATATATTATATGTGATTTATATACTCCTTGAATTAATTGTTACATTTTTTTGAGTGGTGCTGTCCATATGGGCCTTCTTTCTCTTTACTGCTAAGGCTACTATGCGAACTGCAAATAAGATGCATAAACAACAACCCTTAGTACTGAAAATTGTAGTAACTGAATAAAGCCTAATGCCACATTTTTAAAGGGACCCTGAGCGCTACATATAAATGATATTTGGACTAGGGCTTCCTCCAGCCTCCCCGTAGCCCGCGAGGTCCTCTGGCATCCTCTTCTCCCCTGTCCTGGTCTTGCTAGTGGCTCTAGTAATCGCGTCATGATCGTATCGTGCTGAATTAATTATGATTTCACAAAATTTCTTGTAATTTTCAAAATTACTATTACGATCGCAATGGAAAAATCCTAATCACAAAAAATTACACTAAATTGCATGTCTTTATCACCGTACACACATTTTTCATAATTAAATTTACGATCATTTTCAGGGTGACATTCTCGCAATTATTAAAATTTCATAATTATGAGTGTTTTTCAGTACAAATTTTCATGTAAAGCAAATAACAATTTCCCGTATTTCATAATTTTGTGTAATTTTCTTGTTTTAGAAGAAATTACAAGATTATTAGTAATACAATATTAAACACAAAATTATGATTTAACGTGAAATTACAAAACAAATTGCAAAATTACGAATTACAAGTTTTCTGATCATTACAAATTACAATTTTGTGTCGTAATTACAAGTGTTGTGTCATGATTATGAAACCGCTAAATTTCAGCTCATCACCATTGCTAGACATACATTAGTCTTATCAACATACAGCATATTCCCTAACATCCAGCACCAGTGAATGCCGGATAGATGTGCTTGCAGGTTGCTTGAGCAACCCGACCTAAAATGCACAAACCTCCCCCCAAAAACTTACCAAGCTTCCAGTGACTTTCCACATCACGTAGTGGGCTGCTAGCAGCTTTCTGGCTTCCCCACAGAAGCACAGAAGCCGATATGTCAGCTGATTCGCATCGGGTCAGGTGACAAACCGACTTGTGTGCATGGACACAGGAAGCCACTAGGAGCCCGCTAAGTGATGCAGGAAGGTTGCTCCACATCACTGGATGCTCGGTAAGTATTTGAATAGCCTCAAAACCCACCACATGCAAAGTCCCAGTTATCCCTCAGGCATGCCGACTAGTTGAGACTTCCGGTTGCCTGAGTTCTGGATAACGGGGACTTTGCTGTATGTGGAAAAACAGCCATATTTAAACAAGGAATGTATCTCTCACTGTTTTGTTGCTGGTACTCCTTTGTTGACTGTGATTGCTATGTAGCATAGCAGCTGTAAGCTGAGAAAGCTGTATGGAATTTGAAAACAAAGCCCATGGGTTTGCGTGGCTGCATTTTTAGACATGCCTTCAGGGCACATCACCAGGACTAGTACATGCAGTTAATCATAAACGTGACTTGATGTTTACTTGAAAGGACAAGCATCTAGTAACTCAAGAACCTGTACTGAGCCCACCTAACATTAACTTGTAGGCAATGCAAAGTTAGAGACAGGTAATAGTCTCCTTCGAGCCCCTTAACCACTTGCCGACCGCCCACTACCTATGGGCGTCGGCAAAGTGGCACCCCCAGGACAGCGTAACGCTGATCAGCGGAGGTACCTGGGGGACTGAACAGCTGGGGATCGCATCTGCCGGCATTTGGCTCCGTCCACCCGTGACGTCAACCCGCCGGCCATTTAGAAGCGCCAGCTTGTTGTTAACCCCCGATCTGCCGCATAGTAAGTGTATAATACACTTTGTAATGTAGACAAAGGGCTTTATTCACAAAAGAGTGCTAACTGTTAGCACGGCCGTTTTTGCGCGAATTTTCGCATTGCGCGTGCTCGCGAAGTTTTGCACGAAACGATAACGTTTTCGCGCACGAACGCGAATTTTCGCACGAAAACAATATTGATTTCATGGGAAAATTCACGTTTGCGCGTGAAACCGTTATCGTTTCACGCGAAAATTCACGATCGCGCGCAATGCAAAAATTTGCGCGAAAACGGCCGTGCTAACAGTTAGCACTCTTTTGTGAATCAAGCCCAAAGTGCATTATACAGGCTGCCTCCTGCCCTGGTGGTCCCAGTGATCGAGAAACCACCAAGGCAGGAGGCAGCCCCCCTAGTAAACACACACACACACTGATCCTGCCCACCTGCCCCCTGATCGCCCACAGCACCCCCTCAGACCCCCTCCCCCCTGATCACCTATCAATCACCCCGTCACCCCCTGTCACCATCTGTCACTGCTACCCATCAGATCAGACCCTAATCTGCCCCTTGTGGGCACCCAAACAAACGCCCACACCCTCAGATCGCCCTCAGACCCCCCCCCCCCCCCCCCGATCACCTCCCCAGTGCATTACTTACATCTGTTCTCCCCTCTAATCACCCACTGATCACTCATTAATCACCCATCAATCACCACCTGTCACTGCTACCCATCAGATTAGACCCTATACTGCCCCTTGCGGGCACCCAATTACCCGCCCACACCCTCAGATCACCCTCAGATCACCCTCAGACCCCCCCCCCCCCCCCCCCAATCACCTCGCCAGTGCATTGCTTGCATCTATTCTCCCCTCTAATGATACAATACAATACAATAACATTTCTATAGCGCTTTTCTCCCATAGGACTCAAAGCGCTTAGGCTCTCTCAGATTCAGTAATTGGTAGTAGGATGAAGTATTCACACAACAAAAGTTATATTTCTGCAAATGCCAAACTGAACAGGTGGGTTTTCAGTCTGGATTTAAACACGTCCAGGGATGGAGCTGTCCTGATCTGTTGAGGTAAGGAGTTCCAAAACGTAGAGGCAGCATGACAGAAGGCTCTGGGGCCAAAAATTTCCAAGTGGACTCTGGGTATGACTAGATTATTAGAACCTGTGGATCTGAGAATGCGGGGACAACATATCTTTCATGTATCCACCTCTAATCACACCCTGATCACCTATTAATCACCCTGTCACCACCTGTCACTGCTACCCATCAGATCAGACCCTAATCTGCCCCTTGCGGACACCCAAACACCCGCCCACACCCTCAGATCGCCCTCAGACCCCCCTGATCACCTCCCCAGTGTATTATTTACATCTGTTCTCCCTTCTAATCACCCACTGATCACCCATCAATCACCCCCTGTCACCGCCTGTTACTGCTACCCATCAGATCAGACCCTAATCTGCCCCTTGAGGGTACCCAATTACCTGCCCCCCCCCCCTTAGATCGCCCTCAGACACCCCCCCTCCCCCCCAATCACCTCCCCAGTGCATTGCTTGCATCTATTCCCCCCTCTAATCACACCCTAAGACACCCATCAATCACTTCCTGTCACCACCTGTTACCCCCTAGCACACCTACCCATCAGATCAGGCCCTAATTTGCCCGTGTGGGCTCCTGATTACTCGGCCAAACCCTCAGACCCCCCTCAAACCCCCTTCCGATCACCTTCCCAGTGCATTGATTGCATCTATTATCCCCTCTAATCACCCCCTGAGACACCCATCAATCACCTCCCATCACCACCTGTCACCCCCTAGCACTCCTATCCATCGGATCAGGCCCTAATCACACCTAGGCATCAGGCCCTAATCGCAACCCTTAGCGCACCTGGGCTTTAAAAAAGTGTCAGACGTGTGGTATCACGGTACTCAGGAGAAGTAGTATAATGTGTTTTGGGGTGTATTTTTATACATACCCATGCCTTGTAAATGGACAATTGTGTGTAAAAAAAAAAAAAAAATTCTTCATTTTTGTGACCAGAATTAGTGTTTGTAGTTTTGAAGTTCACGAAGTTCGCATGTTCCCAAACTTTTGGGGAAGTACGCGTTCGAGGTTCGCAAACCTAAAATCGGAGGTTCGAGCCATCTCTAATGATAAGCAGCGTATGCACAAAATATACAACAATAGAGAAGAAAATAAACATATTAGAAGCAGATTAATATTCAGTAGTGATCAGCACATTGCAGCTAGTTTACTATCAGTAGACTAACACTTACAGTGTCACTCTTTCCCATCACTCACTTTCTATGCCTGCATTTCCAGGCACTGCTGCAGTTCACAGCCTCTGATGACTGGAAAATGACTGGAGCCTTATTAGTGTGGTTTGCACTCAGGTGTCCCTTTCCTTTCCCCCTTTATTCATCATAACAGATAAACATACATAACACATGACACATAACACTGAAGTGGCATGTGACAGGAAAGGGTTAAGGAACAAAAGGTCATGTGACAATCTAGGTGGATTATGCTATTCGTCAATTCGTTCTCTCTGTAATTTAACATGACGCAATAGAATCGGCATCCAATAAAATGTCAAAGCTGACGATCACTAGATACTTTGGGTATCATGCTGTCACCTTGTCACAATACTTACTTCATCACTTATGATGCCTATGTAAGGAATGGAAATAAGTTGCCATATTCAGATGTGCAAAGTTTATAGATTCCTGTCCACACAGACGGTAAGAGCTGCTGAACTTGGAGTCAAAACAACGGATCGGCAATGTCAACAAAAGGATTACTTAAAGTGTACTTGAGATAGGGGGATTAAAAAGATTTACGCATACCTGGAGCCCCCGTCAGGCTGATTGTTCCCTCACCATCTTCCCAGGCCGCCTCAATCCTCTTGCTAGGCAGCTTGTAAGTCCGCCAGTCTCTCAAGTCGGCGCAGGTGCAGGCCCGGCTGCTTGTGTTCCCATGTCGTGCTACCATGGCTGGGAATGTTCTACCTCTGTGCAGTAGTACTGCCCAGAACGCTCCCAGCGATGGGAGTGGGAAGGGGTGCACGCAGCTGGGCCCGTGCAGAAGCAGTACCCCGAGACTAGAGGAATTACCGGGAAAGCTAGCAGAGGATACAGGCAGCCCGGGAGGATGGCAAAGGAGAGATCAGCCTGAAGGGGGCTGGAGGAAGCCCTATGTATACACTGTATACATTTTTGTATTCCCCCATCTCAGGTTCTCTTTAAGGTGGCTATTGACTATACAGTCCCAGGGCCGATCAATCATTTCCACTGTAGTATACAATTAGAAACTATCAATATTGTTAATTAACCGCCAAATTCGCGCTAATCAATCTGATTAGATCAATGGGCTCACACTAAAAATGAATCAATTCCATTAATCGGTTTGAAGAGGTTAGTGGGAGTTAAAAATGGGCTCTGGGTCAGTTTTTCCGCAGTGCAAATGCGAGCGCACCTGCCGAGTACACACGCCGCACCAGCTCACTGGCCCCGTCCTGTCTCAACGACTGTCTGGGTCCGTGCTGCAGTAGCATGAAGCACAGACCCAGCTACACAGAGACAGCACACGCAGGGACACAGGTTTTTATTATAGAGGATACTAAGAAATGAAGTTGCTCATTTGAAGTAGCTAGATTGGTGCCAATCTCCCCATGGGTCATTTGGTAATAAATTCCAGAACATTGGTTACTGCACATTAGCTACAAGCTTGGCAAATGGTGATACAACATACCCAACACCCTAACCTTACCTCTAACTAATGAGCATAGTGTGAACCTGGGAGCAGCTGGCAGCAGCTGGCAGTGCACCCTAAGACCAGGCCACATCTGAATGACTACCAACAGAGGCGTGCAGAGCCCCCTAGAGCAGCTAGCCATAAGGTAAACTTACATTTTTAAACAGCAGGGAGATGTGGCATACAAGATGTGGAATACAAGGTGTGTATGTTGCCTCTAGGGGGCTCTGCATGCCTCTGTTGGTAATCATCTACATGCAACCTGGTCTTGGGATGCGCTGCCATTTCTCCCCCGTTGTCTATAAAAAACATCTTACCACAAAATGAGAAAAATACTGCGCTCCATAGAACCAAGACAAATTACCACAAGGGGATCCATAGCTTAAAGTGAACCTCCGGACTAAAAATCTACTAAAAAAAACACTGAAAAGGCTTGGTGTTTCTTTAACAGTTTCACAGCATCAGAACTTTGTTTTTCTTACCAAAGCATCATTTTTAGCTGCATTTTTTTCTAAGCTCCACCCATCAAAGAAAAAAAGCCCGGGCTTTTTTTCCCCTGATGCTGTGCAGAGCATGATGGGATTGCCTATGTTGTTGTTCACGTTGCCTAGCAACTGGGAGAGGTGCTCAGGACACAGAACAGTTGGGAACTGTGTCTCATGCTCCCTGTCACCTCCTTTCAACCAAAAACATGGCTGCCATCATGAAATCAAACATTTGCCTGTTCTTTTAAAACAGTGTGGGTAAGAGATTATATTACTTATCTATTTTAACTAACATAACTAATGTAACTTAATGACAGTATGTTTGTTTAGGCTGGAGTTCCTCTTTAACTAGAAGTCACCTCTCCTTTCACGTCCTTACATTAGAGTAGGAAGTAACCCTAAAACAACAAATACAGTGCGCACATAGTGCAAAGTACTGTTTACTTAAAAACACAGTCAGCACCCAGTGCTGCACTCCAGGGGGATGTGCCACCACCCTTGGCATAGCTCCCAACTGTCCCTCTTTCGGAGGGACAGTGTAACGATCAGTGTTAGCACGCAGAGAGAATCTGATTATTGGTGATCTGCAGTATCACCAAGAATGCAGATATATACCTGATTATTGATGATCTGTAGAATCACCGATAATACAGATATATAGCTAACCTCTGGACACCTATAGGTATGTGAGTGTTTGGTGTAACAGTAATACTTTGAGCAATGCACCTGCAGTGCTGGAATACTGCTCGGGAAGGCACAGGAACCTTTCAGCAGCCTGAGGCTCTCCAAGGGGAGGAGTCCGGCTGGAGGTAGGAAGGACCAGGGAGGGAGTGACACCCGAAGGTGGATGTCACTATCTGGTCTGGAGACTATCTCTTAAGGGGAGAGATAGCTCGCGAGGTCGGGCACGCCTGGTCGGTAACACACTGACAGATAAAGGACAAAGACAGAAGGCTGATTCGGTATCCAAGGCAAGCAGGGTCTGGCAACGGTATATCAGATATGCAAGGTACCGAATCAGAAGACAGAGGAGTAGTCAGAAAAGCAATAAGTCATAACAGATATCAAACAATGCCTAGTCTGAGTGCGAGGTCCTTGGTCTCAGCACCCTGGAACTAGTCTGAATAATAACACAGATAAACAGTACAAGTAAACTGGCTAAGTGTGAATTCCCAGGTCCACCTGGTTCTAACACACTGTAGGATCTGACTAAAGGTCTGAGTGCTTACACATAGTGATCGCAACGGCAGACAACCAGCAACTGACAAGCAAGCTGTAGATATAGTTGCAGGACTCTGCCGCCCCGCCCGAAGCACTCAGCCAATCAGGAGTCCAGCAGGAATCAGCTGATCATCCTGATCAGCTGACACATCTCCTGCTGGCATAAACATCCTGACTTCTGGCGCGCGCGTGCATAGCCCTAAACCTGTGTGAACTAACAGGCTCAGCCACACCAGCTGCACGCTGCTGCGTGCAAACTGCCGCGCTGGACGCGGAATCAGCCGCCTGACTGTTGTTGCATGCGGCGGCTTTTCCGCGTTCCGCTCTGCCGCCAGACACGCTTCCGCGTGCAAACCGCCGCACTGGACGCGGAATCAGCCACCTGCTCAGTAGCACTCGCGGCGGCTTTTCCGCGATCTCTCACAGACAGTCCCTCTTTGGGAGCCCTGTCCCTCTCTCCCTCGTTCCTCATTTGTCCCTCTTTTAGGACTTTGTCCCTTTCTATGTAAATATATATATTTCTCTACTCAACCTCTCTGAAGACTTGATTGCCTGTGATTGCCCTCACTCAACCCTGTGAGTAATCCTTTATCCATTATCCAAGGCATATGCACCAAGTGACTATTTTCCACATTTATGTTATCATTTATCATCTAACTCTAAAACAAGGAACTTTACTTAAAATAAATCTATGATCCAACTCTGTGTAGGAATGAAAGGATTTTGCACAGATCCCCTTTGATCTCAGCAGGACTCCAGAAGTAAAAGCTATCTAAACAAGTCTATTGTCTCTATAATGTCAACATACAAATACTCATTAAAGGATCTTCTCTCTGCCTGCCCTCCCAAGAAACAATTACAAATTAACACCTCTCTAGCTCTCCTCTTAAAATCCTTTGGGATACTTAAGAAAAGCAGAAGGGGGAGGAGAGGTAGTGGATCCAAGTATAAAAAACACAGTTGTCCCCAGGAAAGCTCAATCACAGCTACACTCTGCAATGCCAGATCGATAAATAATAAGACTGCAACTATACATGACCTAATAGAGCTCTCTGATTTGACCTTTTTGACAGAGACCTGGCTTGGGAAACATGCAGGCCCAACTCTTGAAGCAACCGTGTCGACCAATTATTCACTCTTGCACTGTGAGAGACAAGTCCACAAGGGTGAGGGGGTTGCCATATGCTTCAAATCCTCTTTGAACATAAGGCCCCTGCCCATAGGCCCCACTGAAACCTTTGAGTGTCTTGCAGCCCAACTGTCAGCAGAAGTAAACATCAACATATTGCTCATATACCGCCACCCAAAAAATGGTCCAGCCTTTCTTAAGGAAATATCTGAACTCTTATCCTGCCTAACAGTGGAACACCCTAGATGGATCATCCTGGGAGATTTTAATGCATGGGTGGATGATCACGACTCCCGCCTAGGAAGTGAACTACTTCTCATAATGAGTGAACTGGGTTTCTCTCAGGCTGTCAACCTCCCCACCCACAAGAAAGGGCACACCCTGGATCTTATATTTCATTCCGGACTTTTAATATCACACATGTATATAAACCCAGGGGTATGGTCAGACCACCACACCATCCACTTCTCTCTGACAGTACCAGCGATAAAACACAGAGGGAAAGAACTCATAAAATACCGTTCTCTGAAAGATGTCTCACCCCAGCACGTTCAGAATACCCTCAACTTCGACGCATTAACCAATCATTGCGCAGACCCAGACTCCATGGTCCTGATATACAACCATGCAGTGTCATCTGCCTATGACGCCCTTGCTCCAGTTCGCATTAAACGGTCTACACCCCTTCACCATGCACGGTGGTTTGACAGCTCACTAAAGGACCTAAAGAAAGAAGTGCGCAGACTAGAAAGGAAGTGGCGAAAATATCAGAATTCAAAAGATAAACACACCCTTGTCTCTCACCTGGAAAGCTATCAAAATGCGATCACCAAGAAAAAATCCTCCTACCTATCACAGGATATCGCAAAGGCCGCCAACAGGCCAACCCAACTATTTCGCACAGTTGATAGAGTATGTAACCCATCCTGTCTAAAACCTACTATAACTCCCTCAAAGGAGCTATGCAAGAAATTTGCTTGCTACTTTGCTGACAGACAAAGTATCCTCTATTCGGTCTCTCATTCAGTCCACAGCACCTAAGACTTATTCAACTCCTGGAAATAGTTGGAAAAACAACCTAACACCCTGGACTGACTTCAAAAGTATTAGTGAGGAAGAGATCTCAGACATCCTCCGTCGCCTCCGCCAGACAACCTGCGACCTGGACCCTGGACCAACTAAACATATGCTGAAATGCCCTGACCTGCTTGGTCCAGCATTTCATAAAATAGTAAATTGCTCTCTGCAAGCAGGGAGGTTTCCTACCTCTCTAAAAGAAGGAATAATCAAACCCCTTCTTAAAAAACCTTCCATGGATCCAGATGCTATGAGCAGCTACAGACCTGTCTCCAACCTCCCCTTCTTAGGTAAAGTTATTGAAAAGGCTGTCTATCTGCAACTTGAAACCAGGCTGTCAGTAAACAACATCCTGGACCCTCTACAATCTGGCTTTAAGAAACACCACAGCTGTGAAACAGCCCTCATCCAAGTCTGCAACGATCTGCTCATGGCAAGGGACAGAGGGGAATGCTCCATTCTAATCCTGTTGGATCTCTCAGCGGCTTTTGATACAGTTGACCACAAAATTCTGCTTAACAGACTGCACGAGTACTGTGGCATCAGTGGATCAGTCCTCCAGTGGTTCAGATCATTCCTGACTGACATAACACAGAGAGTATCCCTAGGACCTATAATGTCCAAACCTGCACCTCTACAATTCGGAGTGCCACAAGGATCAATCCTATCCCCTCTGCTGTTTGCAATCTACATGTTGCCACTCGGTACACTTATCCTACGTCATGGCCTTACGTACCACTGCTATGCCGATGACACACAGCTATACCTGTCCTTCAAACCTGGTGGAACAGACCCTACCCCAAAAATAAACTCTTGCTACTGAGCTACAGGCATGGATGAATGATAACTGGTTGAAACTGAATGCTGACAAAACTGAGGTCTTGTTTGTCCAAAGCCAGCACTCGCCATCAAAACAGCTCTATCCTAAAGCAACACCAATCAGGATTGGGAATTCAGACATAAACAGCTCCAACCTTGTACGCAGCCTTGGCGTACTAATCGATGGGGAATTGAGTTTCAGAAACCAAATTTCATCTGTAGTTAAATCTTCCTACTTTCATCTGAAGAACATTGCAAATATTAAACATCTGATTCCCCCAGAGGATCTTCCAACCCTAGTCCACGCCTTCATCACATCACGGCTGGACTACTGCAATGCCCTTTATGCTGGCCTCCCCAAAAAGGACCTGCGTCGCCTGCAATTAGTGCAGAATGCTGCTGCCAGATTGCTAACAAACCAGCCTCGCCATTGTCACATTACACCGATTCTTCGCTCACTGCACTGGCTACCAGTAGAATGGAGAATACTCTTCAAGATTGGACTGCTGACATTCAAATCCCTGCACAATCTGGGCCCTGGATACATGAAGGACCTGCTGAAGCTGCACCACACCTCTCACAACCTCAGATAAGCAAGTTCTATAAACTTGGTCACTCCCAGAGTGCACCTCAAAAAATCTGGAGATAGAGCCTTCTGTCATGCTGCCCCTACTCTTTGGAACTCCCTGCCACGCCCAGTAAAGAAAGCACCATCCCTGGAGCTATTCAAATCCAGACTGAAAAGCCACCTGTTTAGCCTGGAATTTCCAGAATTCTTCCTCTGTACCACGATGGTCGGAGACATGCTTATGCGCTTTGAGTCCCATGGGAGAAAAGCGCTTTACAAATGTTAGTTGTTGTTTTTGTTGTACTAAAAAATGTGTTTGATTGACTCTAAACTTTATTCCCATACAGTGGCTTGCAAAAGTATTCGGCCCCCTTGAAGTTTTCCACATTTTGCCACATTACTGCCACAAACATGAATCAATGTTATTGGAATTCCATGTGAAAGACCAATACAAAGTGGTGTACACACGAGAAAGGTACGAAAATCATACATGATTCCAAACATTTTTTACAAATAAATAACTGCAAAGTGGGGTGTGCGTAATTATTCAGCCCCCTGAGTCAATACTTTGTAGAACCACCTTTTACTGCAATTACAGCTGCCAGGCTTTTAGGGTATGTCTCTACCAGCTTTGCAAATCTATAGACTGAAATCTTTGCCCATTCTTCCTTGCAAAAGAACCCCAGCTCAGTCAGATTAGATGGACAGCGTTTGTGAACAGCAGTTTTCAGATCTTGCCAAAGATTCTCAATTGGATTTAGATCTGGACCTTGACTGGGCCATTCTAACACATGGATATGTTTCGTTTTAAATCATTCCATTGTTGCTCTGGCTTTATATTTAGGGTCATAGTCCTGCTGGAAGGTGAACCTCCACCCCAGTCTCAAGTCTTTTGCAGTCTCCAAGAGGTTTTCTTCCAAGATTACCCTGTATTTGGATCCATCCATCTTCCCATCAACTCTGACCAGCTTCCCTGTCCCTGCTGAATAGAAGCACCCCCCGAGCATGATGCTGCCACCACCATATTTGACAGTGGAGATGGTGTGTTCAGATTGATGTGCAATGTTAGTTTTCCGTCACACATAGTGTTTTGCATTTTGGCCCAAAAGTTCCATTTTGGTCTCATCTGACCAGAGCACCTTCTTCCACATGTTTGCTGTGTCCCCCACATGGCTTGTGGCAACCTGCAAACGGGACTTCTTATGCTTTTCTGTTAACAATGGCTTTCTTCTTGACACTCTTCCATAAAGGCCAACTTTGTGCAGTGCATGACTATGGACAGATTCCCCCACCTGAGCTGTAGATCTCGGCAGCTCGTCCAAAGTCACCATGGGCCTCTTGACTGCATTTCTGATCAGCGCTCTCCTTGTTCGGCCTGTGAGTTTAGGTGGATGTCCTTGTATTGGTAGGTTTACAGTTGTGCCATACTCCTTCCATTTCTGAATGATCACTTGAACAGTGCTCTGTGGGATGTTCAAGGCTTTGGAAATCGTTTTGTACCCTAAGCCTGCTTTAAATTTCTCAATAACTTTATCCCTGACCTGTCTGGTGTGTTCTTTGGACTTCATGGTGTTGTTGCTCCCAATATTCTCAGCTGTATTTGTACTGATATTAGATTACACACAGGTGCACTCTATTTAGTCATTAGCACTCATCAGGCAATGTCTATGGGCAACTGACTGCACTCAGACCATAGGGGACTGAATAATTATGCACACCCCACTTTGCAGTTATTGATTTGTAAAAAATGTTTGGAATCATGTATGATTTTCGTTTCACTTCTCACGTGTACACCCCTTTGCATTGGTCTTTCATGTGGCATTCAAATAAAATTGATTCATGTTTGTGGCAGTAATATGTCAAAATGTGGAAACCGTCAAGGGGGCCGAATACTTTTGCAAGCCACTGTAGCTAGCCTGTTAGTGAGTTTTTACTTCAGTTAGCTGTAGTCAGTGAGTGTAGTCATAGTGAGAGAGTGTAGTAGTGATTACTGTGCTTAGTGCAGGCAGGCAGGCAGGTTCAGACTGCTTATTCTGCTGTGCTGTATACTTGTTAGCTAGCTGAGCCCGCCAGCCAGTGATCATCTTCAGTTAGTTGCAGTTACTGTCACTGATCAGTCACTAAGTTTACTCTGTGACCTTCTACTATGTGGTACTAGTCTAGTGTGCAGCACGGCTGTTAGTTTGCTTTGCGCATAGTACAGGCAAAGCAAAGTAGCTGTCCACTACTGTTTGTGATGTTTATTATTTTATTTTACTGTATCACTGATCACTTATATTCAGCTCATTAGCCAGTGATAATCTTCACTTTCTACTTGCAGACAGTCACTGCCACTGTTGTTCAGTCAGTAAGTTAAGTCAGTGACAATATACTGTCCTACTAGCGTGCAACCGTTTGTTTTGCGCATAGTGCAGGCAGACCGCGGCGCTGTCAATTGATTTTCGTGTTCTATTACTGTACTCATTTTTTCATTTTATTTTTTTTTTCATTTACTGAAAAATCAACAAAAGCCACCTGTTATATTTCGTCTGTCCCCAGGCCCACACACATAGTGACTGTAAAAATCAGCACACTTTCACCACCTTCAAATATTTGTCATACAACATGTCTGGCAGGGGTCGTGGGTAGGGATGCTCATTCGGATTCCGTGGAAATACAATTTCCGAAATTCCTATTGGAAATTGCATTTCCGCATCGGAATGCGGAAATCGGTAATGCAAGTGCCGTAGGCGGATTTCCGCCGGAAATCGCGGAAATTCCACCCGACTTTAACATTGATTTTCTCAAAAAGTATAAGGTCTTTTTGAAAACTTGTTTTGCATCTTGTTCACAAGATTCAGTTTAATAAACCCTGAAAATTTGGTGTTTCTAGGACTTAAGGGGGATTTGCTATTAACCGCTAAAGTCGGCGGATTTTTACTGTTATGTAAAATGCAGAAAATCTGCATCTGCCTATTTTCTGCATTTTACATTACAGTAAAAATCCGCCGACTTTAGCAGTTAATAGCAAAGCCCCCGTAAGTCCTAGAAACACCAAATTTTCAGGGTTAAACAGAATCTTCTGAACAAGATGTAAAAAAAAGTTTTCAAAAAGACCTTATAGTTTTTGAGAAAATTGATGTTAAAGTCGGGCGGAATTTCCGCGATTTCCGGAGGAAATTGCGCATTGGAATGCGGAAATTGGTAGCGGAAAGCGGAATCGGTAATTGGTACATGACGGAATGCGAATTTACTGCGGAATCGTAAATTGGCATTCCGACCATCCCTAGTCGTGGGGGTGTCAGGAAAGGGAGTGCTACTGCCTCCGTCACTTCTGGGACTGCTCCACGGCCAGGGAGAGGGCTCTCAACTGTACAAGGTCAGGGTGCAACAGAGCCTGGGCCGAGTCAGCCGACGCCGGTATCACAAACCTTTGGGTCCCCATTTGGTGGTTGAGCAGCTACAACCTGAGTTGTTGATGGACATCATAACTTCATGCTAGACCTCTGCTGTGAGCAGCACTCCCAGCAGCAGCAGCAGCCTACGCCCCACGCTTGCTGTGACATTCACCTCAGCAGCCAGTGGTCAGCAGCCCTCCCCGGACGAGAGTGTTCTGTCCCTCAGTCCGGCATCTGGGAACATGTTAATAGCTGAAGCTCAGGACCTACTGGGGACTGATGTGGAGGAGATTGTGCTTGGGCCAGCATCACAAGTCTTTTTTGACGATGAAGAGGGGTCTGTTTCTGGGGATGTAGGGGCAGAAGAGGAGGTGGGGGAGTCAGAAGAAAAGCTTTATCCTGATGATGATGATGATGTTGTGGACCGTCCGTATGTGCAGCCTGAGTCCACGGAAGAAAGCTGGATGATGAGTCACCTAGGCAAGGACGTCGCCATATGTCAAGCAGGGGAAGGTCCAGCAGTGGGCATGAAAGAAGACAGGCCGCTGCTTCAGCTAACACCACCACCAGCAGTAGCACCACTACTACCACCACCACCACGCAAACCCCAACCACAGAGAGAGCCGATGCACCCTCTGCTTGCCATAGTGGCCAGGGCCACAGTTAATTAACATCCCTAATATGGAAGTTTTTTAGTGTTTAGCCAGGACAGAACCTATGCTATCTGCAATAAATAAAAATTGAGCCGTGGGCGTGACGTGTCCAAGATGGGTACCTCATCCCTCCAGGGCCACCTAAAGAGCTACCACCGTGATGAGCATGCTGAGTTCAAGAAAATGCAGGCACTGCAAGCAGGGGGTGCTCAGAGCAAAAGACCCACCACCGCAGCAGCATCATCAGCATGCAGGCGCTGGACTACACCCTCCAGTGCAGCCTCGGCAGGTGACACAGAAATTGAGGCTGGTGAGGCAAGCCAGTCCTCCTACTTGGCCTCCTCTATTTCCCCCACACCACAATGTTGGCGTCAGACCCTGCTGAGCAACACCTTTCAGGGTCTGACCAAGCCTCTGCTTCCTAATCACAAGCGCATCAGAAAATTAGATTGGTTTCTGGCCTGGGCCATGGCATCACAGCTCCTTCCCTACTCCCTGGTGCAGGAGGGGAGCGATATCCGCACGCTGCTCCAGTTTGGCATCCCCGAGTGGCAAATCCCCAGCCACCACTATTTTTCGAGGAACGACATCCTAGTGCTCCACAAGTTCGTGGTGGCAAATATGGTCCATTCGCTGGACTACGCCATGTGCAAGAGGGTCCACATAACAATGGACTCGTGGAGCAGCTGATTTGGGGCAGGCCGCTACCAGTCCTTTACGGCGCACTGGGTGACATTGGTGGAAGGGGGGAGGACAAGAGAGCAACAGCAACTCACTTGGTGGTGCCACCATGCAGGATCAGGGGGGATGCAGCAGGCTCCTGTGATCCCATTCCCTCCACGCCCCACAGCAAGCAAGCCCATCTCAGCAGCAGCAGTGCCAAGCCTTGCCACTGCCAAGCGCTGCTGAAATTGGTCAGCCTGGGGAAGGACAAACTGATGGCCGCACACACTCTGGCCGCCCTCAGGCTGCAGGAGGAGAGAGGGCTGTCCCCCAGAGGCCTGAAAGTGAGTTATGTAGCGTGCGATAATAGGGCCAACCTGGTGGCCGCAGTGCTGCAGGGAAACCTCCAGCACATCCCCTGCTTGGCCCACGTTCTCAATCTCGTGGTGCAGCGCTTCCTGCGCACCTAAGGGGGGATGAAAGACCTGCTGCAAGATGCCCGGGACGTGGTGCGCTATTTCCGCCGCTGAGCCACTGCCTCTGTACACCTGTCCAGCCTACAGCGGCAATATGGCAAGCCACAACTCCGCCTAATTATTGTTGTGCCAACTCGCTGTAATTCAAATCTGGCCATGTTGGAGCGGCTGTGCCAGCACAGGATGTCTCTCAGGGCCTATATTTTGGACCAACGCATCCCCAGCAACCAGCAAGTCCCCAAGATCAATGCAACTCAGTGGACACTGATGCAGCAAGTGTGCCTGGTGCTGAGTCCCTTCCTGGAGGCAACCAAGATGGTCAGCCAGGTGCGGGCCTCCGTGTGTGCCCATGGGTTGCCTGCTGGACAGGGCAATGTGCGATCTGATGGAAGAGGGGGAGGCAGCCCTGAGCCAGGTGGAGCAGGAGCAGTTGGCAGCACAGCCTAGCTCACTGGAGGACTTACAGATAGTGGAGAAGGAGGAGTTGGAGGTCCCTAACCTGAATGAGGAGGAGGAGGAGGAGCAGAGCACTGCTGCTGTTGTACGGGGATGGTGGCATAAGGAGGAGGACAAGGAGCAGGAAGAGGTCAGGCATGTCCAATTAGTTGAAGACGACGAAGAGGTGTTTGCCAATGCCCACATGCTCCCCATGGCTGCGCACATGTTGCGCTGCCTTTGGGTGATCCAGATGCGTCAAAGGGAGGACATCTGGATCATCTTGATGCTGGACCAGCGTCTGAAAGGGAAGCTGGGAGAGTTCATGATGCCATCCACCACTGAGCAACGCACAAGGGAGTTGCATGAGGCCCTTGTGCGCAGACTACTGGAAGCATTCTCCCAGCCTTGCACCTCCACTGCTGCTGTTCTGCCAATCCAGCAACAGGTGCCTTAGACCGCCACCAGCAGCACCACCAGCAGCAGCAGTCGGCGCCCTGGAGACCTGAGGAGCCTAAGGAAGAGCCTGTATGCAGTGCAGATGCCCAGAACAGAGGTGCCAGCAGACACAGCAGTATCCTCCTCCAAACACCACCAGCAACTGACCAGCATGGTGTCTGACTAAATGGGGTCATTCAGCAGGCTTAATGACACCGACACCCCCGTGGACCCCTTGGAGTACTGGGTCAAGAGACTGGACATCTGGAGGAAGCTTACCCAGTACGCCCTGGAAGTCCTGTCCTGCCCCCCTTCCAGTGTCCTCTCCGAGAGATGCTTCAGTGCGGCCGGTGGCGTGGTCACCGAGAAGCGCTCTCGGCTGTCCCACGCCTCTGTGGACAAACTCACCTTCCTCAAAATCAACCAGGCTTGGGTGGAAGGTGAGTTCCTGGCCCCTATTGTCGGCGACAGGGGGACATGAAGTGGCTGCTGCAATTTAACCATGCCTGCATTTCCAAAGCAAGTTAGAACCTGCCTGTCTTGGTTAATTTTTGTGGCTGTGGTACTACCAGTGAGTTGCCACGGTCCTTTTATGCTGCCACACTGACCGGCCACTTAGTCCTCCTGGCTCAGGTGCTACTAAAGTCTGCATTCCCACTGCCCGGGTCCACCGATGCATATAATTTTTTGGGCAGCATTATCATACTATGGTACTACCAGTGAGGTGCCATGGTCCTTCTGTGCTGCCGCACTGATCGCTTAGTCCTCTTGACTCGCTACAAAAGTCTGAGTTCCCACTGCCAGGGTCCATGGATGCATATAATTTTTTGGGCAGCACTATCAAACTGTGGTACTACCAGTGAGGTGTCATGGTTGTTCTGTGCTGCCGCACTGACCACTTAGTCTTCCTGACTCGCTACTAAAGTCTGCGTTCTCAGGGAACACTGACAACTCTGCTGCCATGTCATTGCTATCACTGCAAGGGGGAAAAAAAAACATTGACAAAAACCTCTGGGTTTTTTTGTGGCGTCGTCCACATGTCTCATCCGCCTCCCTCCAGTGGTACCGCCACCGCCAGATGCCATTGGGACTCATCATCACCTATGCGATTGCTTAAAGTGTATTTCCCTGTTTCATTTTCTCAAAAAGTAAAAGTTCTTTTTGATGTTTTTTAAGTTGTAGCCCCTTATCACCTTTATAATCCATGCAATGTATGGGAGCTTTGCTATAAACGTTAAAAGAAAATCCAGATCCGGCCGTGAATCCGGGCATGATTGACTCATTCACTGCAAAAATCCGGCCAAATTCATGGATCAGTTTCAAATCCGGAACGCAATCATGATGGTATTGGATTTTTTTTCCAACCATGGCCATGGTTTCGAATCCGTGGATGGGGGGTATCCGAGCACCACTAGATTGGACCCACAGGGGCTCAGGGCAGGACGAGTGGAGCCCTCGTCATTGCCAATTAGCAGGCATAAGTTTGTAGCACTGCTATGCTACTCTAAGGTGTGTTAACGCTGATAAGGCGTGTTAACTCTGATAAAGCATGCTATTTGTCTTAGTGAATCCCAAGCCCAAGGTGTGTATGTTGTGTGTATGTTGCCTCTAGGGGACTCTGCACACCTCTGTTGGTAATCATTCAGATGCAGCCTGGTCTTGGGATGCAATTGTCTATTAAAAAAAAATTATAAATCATTTTATGGCCAGCTGCTCCCAAGTTCACACTATGCTCAATCTTAGCTAGAGGTTATGTTCCCTTCCAAAAGGATGGCTTCATCACGGTGGAAGGGTCTAGTACGTAATACTTTGCATCTTAACTGTTTTTAGAAGCTAGCATCCGCCATTCATGTTAATTTAGTGCATCCGTTTTGAATGCTAGGAGTGTACCCTGCCTATAATTACTCTGCACTCTTTTTAGCCATTTACATGAAGCCTGCTTTAGGAAACACTGCCACGCTCTCTATGCTGTCTAAAAAATGCACGTTTGCCTCATGGCTAGCTGCTCCCATATGATATTTGTGTGCATTAAGTTTTTCTCAGAGGTTATAGTATGCCCAGGGTGGTCACTCCCGGGGCAGCATGTCAGTGTGCCTGCCCCTTGGGAGAAAGCCAAGGTGGGGTTGGTTTCCCCTTTAACCTCCTTAGCGGTATGCCCGACACTGTGTCAGGCATACCGCTCTGTGGCCCCAGGAGTCCCCCATAATTAAATAATTGTCCCAACTGACTGTAAAGCCTTTAGCTAGCACTAGGCTAGCTAGTAAAAGTGTCGGGCACCCGCCGCTCCCCTGCGATCCCCCCTGATCCCCCTGTTTATACATTACACCCCCCCCCCCCATGGATCCAGCGATTGCGCAGCCTCCCTGCACAGCTCCGGTCTCTCTATGGGGAGGATCGGGTTTGAGCATGATGTCATGATGTCAGTGACATCACAACGTCATGTTTGATCCTCCCCATAGAGAAGACCGGAGCTGTCCGGGGAGGCTGCGCCAATCACTGGACCCAGGCTGGGTAATGTATAAAGGGGGGAACGCCGGGGATTGGAGGGTGCCGGACACTTCTACTAGTTAGCCTAGTGCTAGCTAAAGAGTTTACAGTCATTTGAGACAAATATTTATTAATCGGGCAAAAAGTAACAAAACCTCCTGAGCGGCGTAACGCTCAGGAGGTTAAGGGGAACGTTTGTGGTGGGAGGGAACAGAGGAGGAAGTGGGCATTGGCCTGGGGGTATAATGGAGTCAGAAGTGACGCAATGTCGCTTCACTGGCAGCCGCACGGGAAAGTCCCACCCTCCCTCCCCCTTATCTATGCGTAATATGATTTTAATTTGTTATGATGTTTTGTTAAGATTGAACATATCTGTAATTTTAGTTTTTTGTATCAAAATGTTAAGTTGTCTTCTTTGAAGATATTGGCCTCAATTCACTAAGATTATGCTGGAGATAATAAGGCAAGAGAAAACTTACCTCCACACGTGAGAGAGTTATCTTACCTCTTCATTCCTTAAGTTACCTCTCCTGTAGTTAATTTACCTCCTCTGTAGTTAATTTACCTCCTCTGTAGTTATTTTCACACGCAGTTAATTAACAGCCTGTCTTTAACTCTGGAGTTATTTTAAGGATTGGAGAGTTAATTTAAAGACAGAAGAGTTAACTTTAGGCTTGCCTGAGGTAAAATGTTTCCTGAATACTACATGCCTTATCACCATGGTAACAACTCTAGAAGAGTTATTAAAGACAGGAGATACGCTTAGTGAATTGAGGCCATTATGTTAAGAATTTAGTGTTCGCTGAGTTTTTTCCCGTCACAGCTTGGCAGTATTCCTTTGCTCCTTGAAGGTGAAAGGTCAGGATATCTTCGTGGTCAAGCCTGAGTTGAGTCGAATGGCATGTTTAGCCCAGATAGCCCAGAGTTAGCGATGTGACTTGTGCTGTTTGATTGGCTACATGAGAAGATACCCTTGAGATTGCTGCTGGTAGTGCGTCACTCAGAAGGGAGCAAAGGAATCTATTTTCTCTTGTTAAAATCGGATTTGATTGTAAGCTATGGCCGATATCCATGAAAGGTATCATTCCAACATTAACAGTTAGTTGTGCCTTATGTGTAGTATAAGTCGGGAATGAGAGGGTATCGGTAAAAGAGGGTATTGGTAAAAGACAAGTGGGGTTTGGTGTTGCACAAGTCAAGATGTAAAGGTTTAAGATATGTCTGCTGATGGAAGAGGGTTCAGGCTGCACCTGTCATGCTCTAGTGCATAATTGTAGCATCTGTTTTGAATACAAGGTGTGTATGTTGCCTCTAGGGGACATTGCATGCCTTTGTTGGTAGTCATTCAGATGTGGCCTGGTCTTAGGATGCGCTGCCCTTTCTCCCCTGTTGTACATGTATGTTGCACATGGAAGAGGGGGATGCACATGGCATAAGAAGGTGGTTGCTGCACAAGTAAGAGGATGTTGGACTGGGGAAAAAAATGTTAAACTGACCTTGAAGCTAGCAAACTTACATGTTTTAAATGTGTTTTAAATCTTCAAGATGCATTATAAATCCTTCCACGCTATATAAAAATTCCAACCCCGCTGCCAAGGGTGTAATTACTAAAAACTGGCTATGGGTACTACTGAATGCTTTTGTACATCACTGTCAAAGAAAAAAATAAATTCAACTTTTATAGTTCTGTTACAATAATACATGAAAACTTTAAAGGGTAAACACTTTTTATAGGGACTGTATGAGTGTTGCCAGCCATCAATAATGTCATGGAAAGTATGTAAAAAAAGTATGCATATTGGGTTTATCCTACTGTCTGTGATTTCTTCATAAGCGACCATAAAAAAACTTGCTCTACCACAGCAGAATACTGCACATGTACCATCTTCTGCTGGCCTGCTACTTTGCAGAGGAATTCACAGCACCACCCAGCCCTTGGCCTTGGAAACAGAAAATTGAGTTATCGTTAAAGGAAAGGGGACCTGAACTCTTGCACAGGACAGAAGGAAAACATAAATAAATGCACCCTGTATGTATTTACACAGTTTAGCCTAATTCCCCCTCATCTGTGACTAATCACAAGTGTAATTTGATATCTCTGCTGTGTCAGCTCAGGTATCTCGGCTGCCTTGTAGGCACAGGATGTTAACAATATGTCTGTTTCCATAAAAGCAGGAAGTAGACACAATGTAGATTTATTTCAGGATTTGTATCAGCTGTAAAGAAACCTTTAAAGAAAGGTTTTTCTTTAAAGGTTATTATGCTGTTGTTTATCTTTTAGAGCAGAGAGGAAGTTCTGAGTTCCGGTCCACTTTAAGGAGGGGAAATTTTGGCGGCCATGGCACCCGTTAAATATTGTGCCCATATTTCCTCTCCTTGAATAGAATACCAATAATACTGATATAATACCGATATACTATTGACTTTTCTGGGCCCCAAGCACTTTTTTCGATGCATGCCTTGGCGCCACCCTTCACACCTATCCCAAAAGAAGGGACCGTCAAAGCTTCCAGGGGGTGTGTCTTCATGGCCCATCAGGCCCAATAGCACTGACTAGGGGCAGATATGAGGTCATTGGCTGCACTAAGAAGTCAGCACTCAAGGCCAACTGCCCTGATCTCCCTGATAATGTACTTGATGGATGCTACTGTGACAGCAGATCTTCCCCCAGACTTGCTGTACAGGTAATGCAAAATGGTGGAACTGCTTATCAGGGCAATTCTGCATCGCTGACGGCTCATGTGCCTTACCTGCCTGGCTAATTGTGCAGGAGGATGGACTACTAGCCTGACCTTTACAGGTGACTATGATGAGACTATGGGCTCGATTCACAAAGCGGTGCAAAGTGTTAGCACCGTGGTGAAAAGGCCCTTATCACGCCTAAAGTCACTTTAGGCATGATAAGAAGAAACTCGCGCGAAGTTGCCGCGCGTACGCGCGTACGCGCGCACGCGCGTAAGTGCGCGCGCAACACCCGACGCTTCGCGCGAAGCTCCCATTAAGCCCTATGGGACTTTGCGCGCGCTCTCACTTCGCGCGAAGAGCAGGAAAAATCGGTGATAACTCAGTGGTGAAAAGGTCATCACGCCTAAAGTCTTTTAGGCGTGATAACTGGGTTATCACCGCTTTGTGAATCGAGGCCTATGAGACTAACAGCATTGGTGTGAGAGTTCTAGCAGCCAGTGGTCTGGCCACGGCAGGCTTGCTGGTGCATTCAGTCCTATAGTCTCGTTTTCCTGCTTTTCTGTCTAACCAGACATATTGGTTGTCATATCATTATTTTCGTTCTTCTGGGACAACTGTAAGTGCAGCATATTTTACCATCTGCAGCTATGCCATATGTACAGACAGCTAAGCATTCTTGAAATGCCTGAACATTTACCTGACAATGCACATAGAAAAGTAATACATTTAAGTCTGCACACCTCTGGCTATTCGAAGTCCCATGTACTTTCTTTCATTAAAAGCACACAAAGTACAAGATGTGCTCATCAGTGCCTTGAGAAAGGGGACCCTTTGTGGCCCTGGAACAGTTGTTGGACAGCTGTTGGTTTGAACCACGGAATATCTTGGCGCTTTATAAATCAATAATAATAAATAATAATAATCATAGAAGTAGTTATATGTGACTACGCGATTGTACTTCTCTGCAATTGCGTTTTTCATCGTTTTATCATAAAGGATAGATGTGCTGCCATTATCCAACTGGCAGTACACTAATTAACTAGCAGGTAGAGCATGGGCATAGGGATCACCATAACAACCATAGCATTTGCTATGGGGCCCGGAGCCCTTAACCACAACAGAGGACCCGACTGTCCTGCTGACTATTTTTGTTTTCTAGTTTAAGGGTCCGATTGATACATAGTGAATGGCAGGGGAAGTCATCTACTTGGTTAGACCTGAGACGACCTCTGGGGATGTTCACATGCTCCAAGTGCAAATTATGTCCCTATGTTAATTGTTCGAATGTATTGTCAAACAGTTCAGGGAGTACTGAATTTAAAATTAGATCCTTTATCAATTGCGAGACCACTAAAGTGGTCCACATGATAGGGCGCCCATGCAAACTGAAATATATTGGTAAAACAAAAAGAGCGTTGAAGGATCGAGTCTTGGAGCACTTGGGCAAAAACCTCAGGAGGCAAGGCCACGGGGGGTTATTTATGACCACTATATGGAATGTCATCAGAATAGCTTAAAGGGGACTAGCGCCAAAGAAATTTACAACTTGAAAATTTCAGGCAGGATGGGTGAATGATGAAATTCTCTATTACAAGGAGGCCATGTGGATTTTCAAACTTGGTACTGTCTCCCCTTCTGGCCTGAATGCATTTTTTTTAAATTGTAACAGGTAGAATTAATGCCTATGTGGGAAATGAAGAGGCTTGAGGTGGCTGGGTAACTGCAATATAGTCCTGTGGAGGGGCATGGTTCATTGTGTGGGAATGGTTTTATTAGGCCACAAGTAGTGTTCTGTCATTTTAGGTGCTGAGTGATATGGGAAGAGCATGCTACCTGCATGGATCCGCAGTGAGTAGTCGTGGTGCCACATAAGGATTGAGCCTGTGACATTCATCAAAAATATCAGAGATATTGAAATATGCTACATATGAATTGAATTGATGTTAGAAATACCACCGATTGATCCTTTCCTTCAAATAATTATATGCAGTGGAGTTGTGATGTAAATAATGTAAAGACTGGTAAAGCTCAGCTATCTGGATGCTATCCTAGTAAAGTCGGCATGAGAGGAAATGTGTTTCAGAAAGACTGTTTTGCCTCTGATCGGAGCTGTGTAAAATGTGGAGAATCTGCATAGTTGAAATGAGCATTGGACGCTCCTAGCAGCCCCTGAGTGCGCTGTGCAATAGATTGTGGGGTTGCCATGGCAGCGAGTAAGGGGTGTGGCTTGAGCATGGTTAAAAAGTGCGCAATGACATGGTTGGCCACACCCTGATGAAACATCTAATGGGGATGTGAAATGCGTAGGTGGGCAGACCAAATGCGGTTGCGCGGACTACAGCGCTCTCCACACCACGCATTACGAGATCCCGAGCTGACGTCTTCCGTGTGCTGGCGGCGGCAGTGCAAAGCAGAGGGATACTATCTCCGGCCAGAGCCCCGCACACACAAGTGAATACAACTAAGGAGTGTCGCAACATGAATTAATCCTACATATCCATAAAGGGGTGAGACTCATCCATATTCCTTGATTTGCTAGCAGTGAAGTGGACTATTTTACACGTTACTTACCCAGTTCTCTGCATTCCACTGACAAGATCTCCCTTCAGTTGCGGGTGCCTCTAGCTACTTAATACTGAGGGTACCTCTGGCCAGAGCCGGCTCTACGCAGGGGTAATAGAGAGCGGGGCCCCCTCAAAAAAATGTTGTGCTCCCGCAAGCAGGTGGGGTGGCAGCGGAGAGAAAAGAAGGAGCGATGGGCACAGCGGTGGGGAAGGGGGAATGTCTCCCCACCCCCCCTTCCCTTACCTGAGGCTCCCCCTCTCTTGCTCCCCCCTCCAGATGTGAGACTAGAGAGTAGTGGCGCACAGATCTCTCTCGCGCGCTGGGAAGAGAGGAAGTGTTCTGCCGCCACTGCCAGCTGCTCATATCTGGAGTGAAGAGCGAGAGAGGGGGAGCCCCAGGTGAGGGAAGAGGGGGAGGGAGACGTCCCCCCTTCCCCACCGCTGTGCCCATCACTCCCTCTTCTCTCCACTGCCAGCCCACCTGGAGACATCTATATACTTGGCTACACTGGCAGTTGGGACACGGTAAGTCCTGGCTACATAAAGTTGGGACACCTATATACCTGGCTACATATACTGGGTAAACCTATGCACCTGGCTACATATACTGGGGACAGCTATACGCCTGGCTATCTATACTGGGGACACATATATCTCTGGCTACATATGTTGAGGACAGCTGTACACCTGGCTACATATACTGGGGACACATATACCCCTGGCTACATATACTGGGGACACATATACCTCTGGCTACATATGCTGGGGACAGCTTTACACCTGGCTACATATACTGGGGACACATATACCCCTGGCTACATATGCTGGGGACAGCAATACACTTGTCTACATGTACTGGGGACAGCTATACACCTGACTACATATACTGGGGACACCTATAGACCTGGTTACATATACTGGGGACATCTATACACCTGGCTACATACTGTATACTAAGGACAGCTATATGCCTGGCTACCTATACTGGGGACACATATACCCCTGGCTACATATACTGGGGACAGCTATACAACTGACTACATATACTGGGGACAAATATACATCTGACTACATATCCTGGGGACACCTATAGACCTGACGACATATACTGGGGACATCTATACACCTGGCTACATATACTGGGGACAGCTATACACCTGGCTACATATACTGGGGACAGCTATACACCTGGCTACCTATACTGGGGACGAAAAAAGAAGAAAAAAGGACCATGAAGTGGCTTGTGTCTTGGAATGTCTTTGTTGACTAGCCCACTAAAAAAGTAGATTGTGGGCGGAGCTAACCCTAAATTAATTGCAAAAAAATCATTACTATTAGCCGTTATCAGAGGAATTTTTTCTTAAAGGGGGCCCCCCACCGTTGCATACACATGTATTATTTTTGCATGGCATCTGTATGCTTGCGCGGAGCTTATGTTGGCATGCAGGGTTGTGTGACCTCTCAACATAGTTTAGCCCTGTTGATACACAAGCTGCTAGGTATGGCTGAATCCGCTTCTTATATACGTTTTTAATATTCAAATTCTTGTTGGGATGTCCCATTTACATTTTGCTATATTGATATTTTGTGTCTAATTTATATTTCAATAAAAGAAATGATCTTTCTATACTAAGGAGGCTTATGACCCATTATATGTTGGTCCTACTTTCTTTTTTTTTATCTATACTGCGGACACTGGCTGTCTGTCATTATGTGCATTTACTGGTTAAAGGCTGTCTGTCATTATATGCATTAACTGGTGAAATGCTGTCTCTTATTACATGCATTTACTGGTGAAAGGCTGTCTGTCATTACGTGCATTTACTGGTTAAAGGCTGTCTGTCATTATGTGCATTACCTGGTGAACCAATGTCTCTCATTACATGCATTTACTGGTGAAACGCTGTCTCTTATGTGCATTTACTGGTGAAACACTGTCTCTCATTACGTGCGTTTACTGGTGAAAGGATGTCTCTCATTACATGCATTTACTGGGGAAACAATGTCTGTCATTATGTGCATTTACTGGTGAAACGCTGTCTCTCATTACATGCATTTACTGGTAAAAGGCTGTCTGTCATTACATGCATTTACTGGTGAAACACTGTCTCTCATTACATGCATTTACTGGGGAAACAATGTCTGTCATTATGTGCATTTACTGGTGAAACGCTGTCTCTCATTACATGCATTTACTAGTGAAAGGCTGTCTGTCATTACATGCATTTACTGGTGAAACGCTGTCTCTTATGTGCATTTACTGGTGAATCGCTGTCTCTCATTACGTGCATTTACTGGTGAAAGGCTGTCTCTCATTACATGCATTTACTGGGGAAATGATGTCTGTCATTATGTGCATTTACTGGTGAAACACTATCTGTCATTACGTGCCTTTACTGGTGAAAGACTGTCTGTCATTATGTGCATTTACTGGTGAAACACTGTCTCTCATTACATGCATTTACTGGTGAAAGGCTGCCTGTCATTATGTGCATTTACTGGTGAAACACTGTCTCTCATTACATGCATTTCCTGGGGAAATGATGTCTGTCATTATGTGCATTTACTGGTGAAACACTATCTGTTATTACGTGCATTTACTGGTTAAAGGCTGTCTGTCATTATGTGCATTTACTAGTGAAACGCTGTCTCTCATTACATGCATTTACTGGTGAAAGGCTGCCTGTCATTATGTGCATTTACTGGTGAAACGCTGACTCTCATTACATGCATTTCCAGGGGAAATGATGTCTGTCATTATGTGCATTTACTGGTGAAACGCTGTCTCTCATTACATGCATTTACTGGTGAAATGTGACGTATGCGCACTCACCCACCAATTCCTGTTCCCTTTACCATAAAGGCTTAGACCCTGAGGGAATCCTGAAGGCAGTCAGAACTGCAGGCAAAGTAACCTTTTGGATTGGTTGGTGAGTCCACACACAGTCCAATTTCAATTGTATATACAATTGATACAATCTGTGCTCTCATATAGAGGCCAGGTCGCTGCCACCAATCCGCAATAAAAGCGTGCGAATGCGCTAATTCTAACTCTAGCTAAATCCTGTAGGAAAAAGGGTTAATTTGACAACCTTTCTAGAGATAGCAAAACTAACAATATTTAATATCAAAACAGTTATGGTAACATGTCTCTCTTCAAAGATGTGAATTCTTTTGGCAGAGATTTGTTTCAGAACAGCACTTAGACGAACGATTTTTTTAATCGTTTATTTAAAGAAATAATGCAGAACAAAATAGAGCAATAGAAACAAATTGATACAGAAATAATAAGGATTCAATATGAAAATAATAGCCGATTACAGTCTGAGCAGTTTATCAAGTTACCGTGTCCTTTGCGATATGAAGTCCAACAGAAGATTTAAAGTCCAATTCTGGAAAGTTCTGTGGAATTGGTATTAATCCTTTTATCATCCAGCCCAAATCCGTGATGGTACAGGATGGCTGGGGTCTCTCACTCCAGGCTGAGTGTCAGTCGGTTTTAACCCGTTCTCTGCCAGAGGGTGTGGACGGTAACAAGAGAGGTTTCTCCACCCTTAGCAATCTGACCTCAGGCTGCTGAAGTCCGCCCCTATTGTCTGAGGGACAGAATTGGCAGTTTCTCCAAGTATGCTATAACTCAGCGGATATCTGACATATCATATAAAACCCAACATTTTACATTCCGTCATCATGCGCTGAACCAATCGATATCAAACTCGCTTGGAGTGACACCTTCCCTGTCTAGGTAATCGATATCTCAGGCTGTGAGGCCGCTATGTGATCGATTAACGTCTCAGATAGTGTGCTACGCTGGTCGCATGACGCACTGCGAGTTGTGGACCGCTGGGCCCAAACAGTTCCGCAATATCCATTGAATTATGGACTACTGTGAAATGAGATATCAAAAGTCTCTAGGTATCTGCAGGACAGGCAGGAATGTCACCTAATGATTTTACGATGCGTTCCTGTATCCTGCTTCTTATCAGCAGTTCCTTGTAGTAGATCTGTGAGCTATGTGAATGGCTTTGGTTTTAGGGTTTTATTGGGGATCTTGGGAAGTACAAACAAACACTCACTCAGTGCAGGGGTGGTGAGATGGAAGAGCACTGAGTTTCTAAAAGCCAGGCTAATGAATTAAAGGGGCTCTCCAGATCATAGTTTGGGCGCATTTACATGCGTTCGCGAAAACGTGACAAAAGGCTGCCTGTCATTATGTGCATTTACTGGTGAAACACTGTCTCTTATGTGTATTTACTGGTGAAATGCTGTCTCTCATTACGTGCATTTACTGGTGAAACGCTGTCTCTCATTACGTGCATTTACTGGGGTAATGCTGTCTGTCAATATGTGCATTTACTTCATATTTTTTTATGTAACTTCATTAGCTGGTATAACTACATTACAGACAGTTAGCCCCGCCCACATGACGTCATGACTACGCCCATTTTTTCACCACAGAAAATGTCCTCAGACATGATGCCCCCTACCTATTTTTGACTGCTCCCTCATATGTGCCTGTCTAGAACTGGCTCTGCCTCTGGCTATCTAATAATAAGGGGGACCTGTAGCTACCTATGACAGGCAAAGAAAGTAAGGAAGAAGTGACAGTGGGGCCAGCCAACACACTTGCAATGCAGTTTGGCAGGGGTTTGTAGGTTCATGGAGGGCGAAGTCTAGGGTGCCAGCACATCTGTGCCTATGGGCTCCTGTGATGTAAATCCACCTCTGGTGATGGCACGGACACAAGTGATGTATGATATTATTCTCTGGCCAGAGATAAATCAGTTTACATTGTGCAATTTTGGTACCTGTAACGATTGTGGAACTTTCTCAGAATACGAGGATAGCAAAGGCACAGCAAATCATACAATGAGGAGATACGGAAAATAACAAACGCTAACTGAACGCGAACACCACACTCATTCGCAACAGTGCACGTGTTCATGCGCGGTCTCCACGTGATAAGCACAATAGAGAGAAGCACGCCTAACTAACCATTGACAGACAAACATGTAACAGAGGACGCGAGCGCTTGCTTAACGGTTACCTCACCGAGCCTCCAGCAAGCGTTCGTAGCAGACAAGACAGACACACGAAAACAGGGACAAGCGAGAGATAGGATCCACAGCACTAGCGAGAGTGGCTAGCGCGATCCAGGAAGACAGAACAGAAGGATCCACAGTACTAGCAGGATGCTAGTGCGATCCAGATACAGAGTAGCAGAACAGAAGGATCCACAGCACTAGCGCTAGGCGAGTGCGATCCAGGCAGACAGAGTAGCAGAACAGAAGGATCCACAGCACTAGCGCAGGATGCTAGTGCTATCCAGGAAGGCAGAACAGAAGGATCCACAGCACTAGCGGAAAGTGGCTAGCGCGATCCAAGGAGACAAAACAGAAGGATCCACAGCGCTAGCGCAAGATGCTAGTGCAATCCAAGTGAGACAGATCAGAAGACATAGCTGGTAGCAACCGCTGCACCAGCTATACTCCAAGAACAGAGATCAGAACGATTTCCTGTCGACCACCGCTGGGACAGGACAATCGCAACAGAACAAACAAAACAGATAAGCAATCCTAACTGCACTAGGGGAACCTGCCTAGCGCAGTTTCAGAAATTACTCTAAGCTGATCTTCAAACAGAGAGTAAGGCTGACACTCCTCCAGGAGTGTTTCACAGGAAGGAATCCTTATGACCAGCCCAGCATTGTGGGAAACACATAGTACTTATAGTACACGCCTCCAATGAATGTGGCCAGGCAATTTGCATGACAACGTATGCAAATTCCTCAGCAAACACAAGCTGCAAAACTGACAGAAGCTCTCCTTTCCAGAGTCCTGCAGCATGCAAACCTAAACAATGGTCAAAAAGCTGCCTGCCTGCACAGGCAGCTGAGCAGATCATTACAGTACCTTTGTAACCAGCGTTATAGCAATAATCTCCGCTATTGACACTTGTTTTTAATATGATGGGGAGAATTGCTGCATCATTTATCGTTGGTATCTACGGGAGAAAAGTGTTTTAGGCACATCTGCATTTTGGAATAAAGCATTATTGGTATATTTAATGAGGCCTTGTGACACATACATTTTATATTAATATATTTTTGGTTTTCTGCCTTTTTTTCCCTAATCCATGGGCCCACAGCCAGGTTAGGATTGCCAGAGTGACATGCCCCTCCCTACGGTCCCCACGCTGCCGCTCTTTGCAGAAAGGCTGGCAGGTGGAATGGAACTATTTTCCATCCACCACCTCTCTACATATTAATTTTCCCCGACACTTACTTTATAGTTCTGGCCCCGGCCTGCCTGGGCCAGTCTGCTGACAAAATAGCCTACCCGTCGAATGTGCCTACATTCACTGAAAAAATGCATAGGCAGGAGGGTTAAGGGTTAGGGTTAGGGAGGAGAAGGGGATAGTAAAGTCAATGGGATGTGGGTTAGCTCGACGGTGTAGGTTAGTTCATTGGAGGACCGGAGCACAGAAGAGCAGCGCTGGTGGTGGCTCCACCCCCGAAGATGGCTCCACCCCTACAGCTTGTGGCTCTGCCTCTCCCATACAGAGCTGTGCATTTCCCCACCCCTCCTGCTCGTAGCTCCGCCCCTCCTCGCCTGTCTGGTCTGTCACAACACCTAGAAGAGGGGGCAATGGCTGCAGGGGGACTCACTGACCAACAGCCAGCAGGACAATAATGTTCTCTGCTGCTGCCAGCCTGTGAGATTCAGTCCTCAACCTAACCTTATCTGATCTCACCTAAGTCACCTGCCTGCCAGTGCCCCACCTCACCTGCTGGAAAGCTGAAGTCTGAAGAGGCAGAGACCTGCCAGGGATGACAGCAGCACAGTGTGCCACCACCCACCCACCAGTGCCACTGTAGGGAGCTGGAGCCTGGAGGGGACAGCAATGCCATCACCCATCCCACCCACTGTCAGCAGAAGCAGGTAAGCTTGTACAAAGAAAATCGCCAATGAGGGATTGTTACTTGATCCCTAAGGTGACATTGTAGAGCCAATACTGTACATACTGTACATACGCATCAGTAGCCTGGGGGGGATGATGGAGCAGTGAAGTAGTCATGTGTTTCGGCGACGGGGGTGAGTGGAGAGAAAATGCTCTCGTCCAGCAGTCAGTCAACTTGATCTGTGCCACAGATCGCTGGCTGAGGGGATCAATTCAAATGTACAAACACTGGATTAGTTGGAAGCAACCGCCTCAGCCATTTTTTATCTAATGTGTGTATGGGCCTTTAGCCCTCACCACACTAGACCACCAGTGACCAATTTGAATGTGGTTCAGGGCAGTAGGCCACTGTGCATTTGAAAATAAATCTACCCCTACAGGAGCTTCTAAAATCAGTTTGCTGGTATGGCAATTGTTACCTGTGGGGGGCTGATCCGTAGCCCCACAGCATCCAGGGCCCCCTTCATGATGTCCCCTCTTCTCTTGTGTCTGCACCAATAATGAGTGCTGGAGCAATGCGTGACGCAACATGTAGTACACTAATGTAATGCAGAAAGATCAGTTAACATCAAGAAAACATTCACAGAGATTATGTATCCTATATGCCCCTATCCTTATTGTGCAGCCTGTGCTCCTTTTCTTCTTTGTCCGGCCATCCCTCCTCCAATTGCTGTCCTGTGTCTGAACCCCACAAAACGTCCCAGCACCGCGGACACTTTTCTCTCTGTCCGCGGTGGGACGCTCCGTATGTTTGGGAGTTGCCTAGTAACGCACCAAGCGAATGTTGTCTCGCTTGAGTGCGACAGGCAAGCGGCGGAGTTCCGGCTTGGGCGGTTACGCGCAGATGCGCTCCAAGTTGGAGCGCTGACGCACTTCCGCCTAGGGATAGCAGGGGGAGGAGGGTTTCCGGACTAATGGAGGATGTCCTGGCGTCTTTATAACGCCGGGCTTTTTGAGATGGCGGCGAGCTTCTCCCCGCCAGGAGTCAAGTCTAAGAAAAAGCTTAGCTTTAGCGCGAAACAATTGTCGACAAGAACACCATCTCTGTGAATGTTTGCAGCCCCGGAAGGGTGATGTATTAAGATCTTACATCGTTTATTTTGTCATCAGTCTGCACATGCTCCTGGAATAAATGTAAGCTCAAAGTAACTGGTGCCCACGGAATGTTTTCTTGATTTTAACTGATTGATGCTCTTAAAACGTGAAGGCACAGTGAAACGCTGATACCAGCAGCGGTAAAGGTAACCCAATCATTGTGTGCGGGGTAGACACTTCTGCTCTTTTTAGACAGTAATGCAGAAAGATGTAGTACATTGGTGTACTGCATCTCCCGATGCGCATTGCTCCGCCTGCCTCATTATTCATGAAGAGCAGAGGAGGCAGCATGGATGGGGCCCCCTGGCTGGGGGGCTATAGATCAGCCCACAGGTACTGATTTCCCGACACCACTGACACCCCTTTTTTGAAGGCTCCCATAGGGGGAGATCTATTTTTAAATTTCTACAGTCAAGTTAGCCTTACATTTTGAGATGACCACCTGATGCGGCAGAGAGATCTACCCCTTTGATCAGATTCTGATTTGAGAGGGATCGATTTTCCACACACTGCCCAGAGATTCTCTCTAAATTTCATTGTGAAATCTATGGGGAATCAATCGAGCCTTAGCGTTGCATTGTTTGATTCAGAGCAGCGCTATGTCCGCCTGATACACTCTCGCACCTCTCCTGAAGTCTAGTCTGAAGAGTATTTTTGAGCCATTTTAGCTTAAAGATTGAAACTTAATTGAGAATTTAGGGCAATAGATTCCTGGTAGATTCATTAAACGGACCCTGACTTGAGGCAAAAAAAAGAAACTGAACTTACCTGGGGCTTCCTCCAGCCCACTGTAGTCCGCAAGGTCCCCATCATCCTGGTCCCTTCCTTTCTCCTGCTGGCAGCTCTGGTAATGCGGCGACTTCGGGTGAAGTTGCACGAGTATGCACCACAGCGAAACCGTCACGTCATCACGATGGTTGCCTTTAATCTTTAGAGAACTGCGCATGTGCAGGACTCTTATGACGACTGGCATGGTGATCGAATCTCCTGGAATTCGAATGGAAAAATTGATAAATGTATGGCTACCTTTAGAGCGCTAACTCTTAATCAACAGAGATTTTCATCCGGCCTGATTAAATTTTAACCACAAATCGATTAAAAATATTGTTTGGACTAGATGGAAAATCTTTGTCTGGGTTGGGGGTCCGGGATGAGTGTGTTGATGTTGGGGTTTGAGGCCCGGGAGGAAAGGGGGGGGTGGAGGGGCCCCATAAAAAAAATTGCTATGGGGCCCAGTCATCTCTAGCTACGCCCCTGAGTTAGAGGCTTTGATTAGCTTGGTTCAACCCCAAACCCAGGTCAGTAAAAATCAATCAGTAACAACAATCAAGTATTTATTCACAAAACTTATCTATATATATAATAGAGTAAGTGCCTCAACCTTCAAACAAGAAGAAGAAGTAGCGCCCTGCCCCCAGGGCCGGTCCAAGCAAGAAGAAGGGGCTGGTCCAAGCAAGAAGAAGAAGTAGTGTCATATCAAACCAAGGGCAAAGAGGGATAATTTGCATATTCAGTAGTAGTGCATTGTGGGTAACCACAAATGTTAACTTATAGCGGAAATATTGCAGATTTGCTTCTGTTTTAAGAAGGAAAATTATACCAAGCTTTGCTTTTTTTTAGTAGGAGGGATTTTTGGTCTCTTTTATCCCCCTATACATTCTTAGTAGTTTGGGTTACCCTGAGCTGCTTGGTCACTCTGTTGTACTGGTCCAAGTCCTATCTCATACAGCCATATCAATCCCTGTTATGGCTATCATTCATGAAAGTGCTGTCGGTATGGAGAATCAGTGTGGGAAAACACCACTGATGGTGTTTTTGACTTCTGGCTGCTGATTCATAAAAAAGTATCCAGGTGCGGTAGCAGTGCGGAGATTCCCCGAACTAGGCAGGCGGTAGGTTTGCGAAGACACGGAAGCTGCCGAGTTGATACATTTCTCTGTGTTCCGCTCTACTGCAGCTGCCTGGGAGGTCTCTGTGTCTCCATTCACTTAACATTGGTATCGCCACATCAGAGGGACGGGACTTCCCGACCTCACACCACTTGCGGTGATCTTTATGAATTAACATTTTGCTACATTTTTTACAACAATCACCGCACAAGGCGGTGATTTATCGCTCTGCTCGGTAATGTCAGCTTTTGATGCGGAAGGAGCCTTTATGAATGCAGATTTTGCTACGTGTGCGGGAAAGTCAGCTGTTTTAAGCATTTCCGCATGCGGAAATGCTTTATGAATGATAGCCTATGTAGTGATGAGAACCAAAGGTCTGAAATAGGCTGTCACATGTGGGTTTGATATGACTGTGTAAAACTTAAAGCTATAGGCTTGCTTGGCTTACCAAGGGTGAAAAGGAATAATTTGCATATTTAGTAGCGGTGCATTGTGGGTAATCACAAATGTTCATTTATAGTTGAGTAATTGCATATTTCTTTCTATTTTAGGAAGGCAAATTACACCAAGCTTTGCTTTTTTTTAGTAGGAGGTCTTTTTGGTCCCTTTTATCCCCCTATACATTACGAGTAGTTTGGGTCACCCTGAGCTGCTTGGTTACTCTGTTGTACTGGTGCAAGCCCTATCTCATACATCTATATCAATCCCTGCCATGTGCTGATGAGGACCAAAAGTCTGAAACAGGCTGTCTACATGTGGATTTGATATGACTGTGTAAAATTTAAAGCTATATTCTTGCTATACACCAGCAGCTCTGGATGCTTGCTTGGCTTACCAAGGGGGAAAAGGAATTATTTGCATATTTAGTAGCAGTGCATTGTGGGTAACCACAAATGTTCACTTAAAGCTGAATTATTGCAGATTTCCTTCTGTTTTAGGAAGGCAAATTACACCAAGCTTTGCTTTTTTTAGTAGGAGGTCTTTTTGGTCCCTTTCATCCCCCTATACATTACTAGTGGTTTGGGTCACCCTCAGCTGCTTGGTTACTCTGTTGTACTGGTCCAAGCCCGATCTCATACAGCCGTATCAATCCTTGCCATGTACTGATGAGGACCAAAAGTCTGAAACTGGCTGTCTACATGTGGGTTTGATATGACTGTGTAAAATTTAAAGCTATATGCTTGCTACACACCAGCGGCTCTGGATGCTTGCTTGGCTTACCAAGGGGGGAAAGGGGTCATTTTCATATTTAGTAGCAGTGCATTGTGGATAACCACAAATGTTCACTTATAGCTGAATTATTGCAGATTTCCTTGTTTTAAAAAGGCAAATTACACCAATACAGTGTGCGGCATTGCAGGAAGTGACGACAGTGGAACGCACGATGGAACACAGAAGAGGTGAGTCATCCCCGCCCGCTGCCTCTTACTAATAGTAGCGGCTGCTACTGTGCTTAAGCAGGAGGGGGAGTGCACATGGGGGACCAAGGTGAGGGGGGGGTTCCTGCTGAGCTTAAGCTGGAGGTAGAGCACACATGGGGGACCCAGTTGAGGGGAGGTCCAACCCCCTCCCCACCGCTGTGCCCAATACCCCCTTCCAGCCCTCTACCCTCGTATGCGGCGTATGTTACGCCACGGGTCGGCTAGTAAACCATATTAGGCAGTGGAGAAATAGGTTTTATTGATGCAGGGGTTGTGCAGTTGGGTTTCAACTAAATGAAAAGTATTAACTCAATTCACAGTAAGAATTCTTTAGCATACTATCCCTCTGCCATCATCGTGGGAACCTATTAATCAGGCAAACGTGCCAATCGAAATGAAAACATGTCATACGTAAGCAACGATTTGCAATCATGTATACACCTAGCTATTGCCTTTATTTATAGTTGAGAGACTGGCGTGAATACAGTTATTTGTAGTTGGTGCAGCATTCTTTTCTCACCACTCCCTTTAGCTTGTTACGCAGGATGCTTCTCCCATGTCTTCAATTGTTCTGTTCACTTGTAGATCCTCACACTCTGCTGTAAAATGCTGCTGCTGTGCACTCTCTTTCTGCTCACGCTATTGACTCCAGGTAATGCTCTTTGTTTACTTAGCTTTGAAGTGAGACTTAAAATGCTTTAGTTTTCATGCGAGAGTTTGAAAAGACCAGTAAGAAAATGGGAAAATTAAGATAGATTTGCTTGGCATGGTGGAATTTAAGACACTGATTGGTGCTAGCAGTACTCACCTGTAATATATGGTACCTGCTCAGACATGGTAAAGTCTGAGATATTATTTTTGGTAGAATTTCCACTTTGGGGATGGTGGTTTTTGTAAAAAAAAAAAGAAAGGAGTGAAGTGTCACTAGGGTTGCTTAAACTATCCAGTCGCACATTGAGACATTCTGCTAATAAAGTATTGGTGAAGTGGAGTTAAAATACACCTAAAGTGAAAGGGATATGAAGGCTGCCATATTTATTTCTTTTTAAAGTGTACCAGAGCTCTCCAAAATAAAAATATTTAAACATACCTGGGGCTTCCTCCAGCCCCATCCACTTGGATCGCTCCCATGCCGCCGTCCTCCGATGTCTGCAGCTCCGGTACCGGGTCCCGCACTTCTGTCAGTCGGCTAGAGTCTACGCTGGAGAAGTGCACTCTTTGCATATCTCTCCAGCAGCTACTGGAGAGATACATAGAGGGCGCACTTCCCTTACGTCAGACTGGCTCCAATTGACAGAAGTGCGGGGACCCAGTATGCTGCAGAAGACTGAGGACGGCGGTGTGGGAGCAATCCAAGTGGATGGGGCTGGAGAAAGCCCCAAGTATGTATAAATATTTTTATTTTGGAGAGCTCTGAGTCCCTTTAAACAATACCAGTTGCCTGACAGCCCTGCTGATCATTGTGGCATCTGTTGTGGTCTGCCTTTGAATCAAACACCTGAAACAAACATGTGACTAATCCAGTCAGACTTCAGCCAGAAACAGCTGATCTGCATGCTTGTTCAGGGTCTATGGCTAAAAGTATTAGAGGTAGAGGGTAAGGGCAGCCAGGCCTGTTTAAAAGTAAATATATACGGTAGATTACTTATCCCTCTTACTTCAGGTGTCCTTTAATGATGCTCTATTACATTAGCCTAGCAATGCTATTTTTATCTGTAGTTAGCTGTCTCTCCCTCATTGATTGTACCCTTCCCCCATTTAGCCTCTTTCTAATACTGAATCCCAAAGCTTCCCCCTTATTGTTATACCCTTTCTGATACCTAACCCCAACCTCTCCTTTCTAATGTTCACTGTTTCTTGACACCTCACCCCAACTTCACCGCTTACTGTAAACCCTTTCCTAATAATTACCCTAGCACCCCCCCTCCCCCCACACCCAACATTAACTCCTTCCTGAAACCTAACCCTAACTTCCTAATGCTAGGAATACATGATGGGGAGGGGGGGGTTGGCAGATAGATGGCTCGATAGATAATTTCCAACAGGTTCCAAACTGATTTTGATCATTTTTCTGATCGATTTTCTCATAGAAGTGAATGGAAATTGATCAGAAAAACGATTGGAAAAGTGATCGGAAAATCGATCGGCTAGTAAATCTGCCGAAAAAAACCTCATTATGTATTCCCAGCATTAGTTTCCTAATTAATTAATTCACTAATCTTCCATAATATCAATTGCACTTTTGCATTTAAACTATAAAATAGCTGTAATTCTTGATCAAAGTCAAGCACTCTATCCCGAGCATGACCAGCAATAAATTAGTGTGGCATATATAATGCTATATAATAATATATATAATGCAAAAATGAAGCACCTTATCAAAATACCTAAGCATGGACAGCTTAGGTATTATATAGGTGTAATCTACTACAGGATTTCTACTATATAATCGTTGAAATGCTTTTAAAATTACACCTTAAAGGAGTTCTTTCGCGAAAAAAGTAGGCAGTTAAAAAATGTGACAGATGACAGGTTTTGGGCCAGTCCATCTTTTTAAGGGGGATTCTCAGGGCTTTCTTTGTTTTCAACAGCATTTCCTGAACAACAGTTGCAAAATGTAACTGACATAATAGTGTGCAAGTGATTAGGGAGGCCGGCTGGTATCTTGCTATTTTGGCAGTTAAACTGTTGTCATCTGTCACATTTTTTAACTGCCTACTTTTTTCGCGAAAGAACCCCTTTAAACACCTTACCCTGATATCCTAGTGTGGCCAAAATCACCTTGTACTGCAACTCTTTATATTATATCATAGCTAAAACGCCAATGTTGAAATTACCTATCTCAATACCCTACTGTGGCCAACAGTGACCTAGTGCAGCATTTCCATTATACTGTATAATTGCTGAAACACCAGTGCCAAGATACAGCACCCTATCTTGATACCCTAGTGTGGCCAAAAATCTCCTAGTGCAGCATTTCAATTATATAACAACTAAAACAGCAATGCTAAAATTGCCAGTCCCAATACTTAGGCATGGCCCACGGTAAACTGGTGTAGCATTTCTACTACATAAAAACTGAAAAGGCAATGTAAAAATGTAGTACTTTAACCTGATTCTCTAGTGTGGCCAAAATTTACCGAGTGCAACATTTCGATAACAAGTGTCAAAATAGTTCCAAATTTACCTATTCCAATACTTGAGCATGGCCATCAGTAGCCTGGTGTGCCATTTCTACTATATAATAGCTAAAACAGCAACGTAAAATTAAGCACCTAATATCAATACCATAGCATGGCCAATAATAACATAATGCAGTATCTCAACTATATAATAGTTGAAACACCATATCAAAATTAAGCACCTTACTTCAGTATTAGTATCCCAATGTCCTAACAAAAGCTGAAATGCCAATGCCAAAATTATGGTGAGCACCCGATGCCCTAGTAATAACTGAAACACCAATGCTAAAATAAAGAAGGTAATTCCGATGCCCTAGTAATAAATGAAACACCAATGCTAAGATATACATGTCCCAATGCCCTAGTAATAGCTGAAGTATGTCTTTCACCTATGTAGTAAATTATATTGTTTGACTTCACGCCTGTGTCTATCCTTTCCACAGCAGCCACTGACTCTTAGTTCATTTGTGCAGTGTTATGATGTTCCACTCAGCTTGTTTTGGTTATAGACCACTTTTTTTGCCACTAACGTAATATTAAAGCTCTCCACTCTCCAATTAAAAAAATTCAGCTGTGGCCCTAAGGGTGGCCACTAATGATCCAATCTTTTTCATCCAATCTTACCATTTCTATGTAATATAAGGTAACTGTCTGAAGTATCCATTCAGTATATTCACTCTGTTTACCCTTATACTACATAGATTTGGTAAGATTGGATGAAAAAGATTGGATCATTAGTGGCTACCATAAGCGAGTTTACAATAGGCGGTGGATTGGGTTTCTTCCAATTTTGGTGATTAATTTCTTGCCTACAATTGTGGCTACTGTAGTAAGATTTTGGTGTATATAGTCTCCTGTTTCTTCATCTGCAATACAAAAAAAGCTATTTTACTGTTAATAATAGTGTCCAGGTTGGAAATCTGTAGAAATCGTTGTATATTAGACCAATAATTTGCCAATTTGTCACATTCTCTCAATATATGAAAATAGCTTGTCCACACCTCCAGCATGGTTGTCAGGACCAAGTTTTTTAAAGGTGTTATGGTTAGGGGTTAGGTACCATCTATTTACTATTTCAATCTGTGAATTTTGATTTCTGGGGTTTCTTGTAATCCATATGTTTTTACAGATTATGGTCATCAATATTGTCTACTAACTCTCTTACCCAACCATTTTTCATAGTTCTGTATACCGTATCTCATCAACTTTATCAACTCGTATCAACTCAATTTTTTTTACATAACGTTCTACTTGAATTTGGCCATATTTTGTTGTACAGTGCAATATTTTTATTTTGTGCTTCAAACATACATACAATCTAACCTCTGGGTTTATTTTATTCACTCATTATAATCCTTTTTCAATCCTTGGGGAATTTGTGCAAGGGTAGAGATGCGGGTCCTTTGTTGACGCTGTTGATTTGATACAAAAGGTTAATAGTGTTATGTTTGCTTTAATAAATGGGTTCAGACAGTCCCTAATTAATTTCCTTATAGTAACTAGGTTCTAGGAAAAAGCTTTACTACATTGGTACTTCAATTTTTCCCCTCATCTTTTTATTATTTTCTTTTCTCCAGTTTAGAACGCTTGTTAGATGTGTACTGTGGTATCATATGTACAAGTCGGGAGTGTTCAGTCCTGCTCTTTCTATTTTATTTGTTAATTTTTGGTATGCTATCCTAGGTTTTTTTCCCTTTTTAAGTAAAAATTTTAAAGATTCTGTTGAATTGAATGAATTTTGGGGCACACTGAATAAAGAATATTTTGGGGAGTATAAACATTTTGATAATTTAAATCCTCCTTATTAAATAGAACATACTTTATTATATTTTTGAAGATGTGGATAAACTTCCTTAGTCATATTTTTAAAACATTTTCACATATATCCTCTAAATGATGGCATAATTTCATAGTTTATTGATGTATTTTCCCAATAATTACAAAATGCAGGTATTGATTTTTTTTGGCTTCTTCTCTACATCCTATATCCAAGATTATATTTTTTCATACTTTACATTAAAGCTTCATATAGCGCTAAATTCTGCCAAAATCTTTTTATTTTTTTTATTATTGATGTTAATGGCTTATTGGCTTTGTTATCTATCATTAATAACAAATCGTCTGTGTACCCCAACATTTTTATATTCATATATGCTGTTTGTTGTTCCACCCAAATAAGTGGTTCTATTGCTAAATATAATAATAGTGGAGAAGTGGACACCCCTGTCTAGCACCATTTCTTAAGTGATTGAAAAGATGTACATACACACATATGCCACATAGAGATGTCACGAACATAGAGTTGTTCGTGAACAGGTGAATCTGGCGAACTGCCATAGACTTCAATGGGCAGGCGAATTTTAAAACCTACAAAGACTGTTTCCGGCCACAAAATTGATGAAAACGTTGTTTTAAGGGGTCTAACACCTGGACAAGGGTATGCCAGATGGGGATCCATGCCAAAAGTCTCACCAAAAATGACGGAGTTGACGCAAAGTCGGGTTTTAATCCCTAAAGGGCAGGAATCACATTATGCACAGCTCTGGGTGTCAGTGGGCTGTGGAGTCTCACAAACAGAGAAATGTAATCGTACTATCAGAATACAGTGAAATAATAATGCACTGGAGTGGTTCTGTGCCTGTAACTTAACCCTCCTGGCGGTTCGGGGTAAGCCGCACAGGAGGATTTCTCAGGCCCTGCTGGGCCGATTTGCATAATTTTTTTTTTTGCTACACGCAGCTAGCACTTTGCTAGGTGCGTGTGCACACCGATCGCTGCCGCTACCCACTGATTCGCCGCTACCCGCCGCGCCGCCACCCCCCCCAGACCCCATGCAGTGCCTGGCCAACCAGTGCCAGGCAGCGCTGAGGGGTGGATCGGGACTCCCTTTGACGTCACGACGTCGGTGACGTCAGCCCGCCCGTCGCCATGGCGATGGGGGAAGCCCTAATGGAAATCCCGTTCAGAATGGGATTTCCGGACTGGCTTGATTGCCGGAGGCGATCGAAGAGGGTGGAGGGATGCTGCGGCACAGCAGCTATCATGTAGCGAGCCCTAGGCTCGCTACATGATTTTAAAAAAAAACAAACTGCTGCGTTGCCCCCTGGCAGTTTTTAATAGACCGCCAGGAGGGTTAATGAGGCAACAGCAGTAGTGTGCACACAGCTCTGGGTTTCAGTGGGCTGTGGAGTGTCACACACACAAAAAACACAGGAGACCGACGTGCTAGCTCTCAATAGGGCTGTTTGAAGTGCTTTCACAGCAAGTGAGGAACAAGAACACAGGCCTAGCTAATGCTTTCCCTACCTATCTGCAGCAAGTCTGTCCCTGCTCTCACTAACAGTCAGCAGCCAGCAGAGAATTGATCCAATATGGCCACTGAAACTGTTTTTAATAGGGGGTGGGGGGTCCAGGAAGTGGTGCTAGCTGATTGGCTGCCATGTGTCTGCTGAGTGTGAGGTAAGGGGTAAAAGTTTAGCTCAATGATAATGTATAGGGGCGAATTGAGTACGCCAAATGTTTGCTGTTCCCCGCAAATGCAAACAGCCGGTGTTCGCAGAATACTGCTTGCCAGAGAACTGTTCTGGCCATCTCTAATGCCACATGGTGCACAAGCAGTTCCCCATTAAAGAGCAAAAAATGAGACAGTCAAGGGGTAATATTGTATGCAAATACCATCTTCATGTGTAACAATTAATGCCAATGGAAAACCCAGCCTGTATTTCCAGTTTCTTTTCTCTGGTCCTATCGGTTAGGGGTTTCAGAATTCATCTTCCCTGGATGGACCTGCTAGAGATGTGAATGAAAAAAATCAGTTTATGATTTTCTCCTGTTTTCTTGCCTTTACCAAGATTCTTTCTTTTTGCCTAAATAGGTGTACCCCGCACAGTACATCCTGAACAGAGCCAAGATCTTTTTTTTTAATTATCCTTACTCGGTGCTCCTAGATTGTCTTGAGAGATCTGTGTGGGCAGTTCTCTAACTTTGACATTGTTTGTTCTTGAGCGATTTTGTTAGCTGTCTTTTTTTTTTTTTGGTCCTAATTTCTCGCAATTGCATTGAGTGTTGGTTTATAGCTGCAGATAACTTGATAGCAATTGTGGTTAGGTCTTATTCTATCTCTTCAATTCTTTTAGTCAAAGTGACAATGGCCTATTTTAATGGTTTTATTTCTGCCTTGGTTGATACAGTTTTCCTTATAGACTCAGTTAATGGGTCTTTCAGCTTGGTAGCCTACTCCTCAAACATTTGCTTAACTCATTTCGGACCATGAGTCTTTGGCCCCTTTTTTCTTTAGCTTTCACTTCCTGATCACTGTGATTGGCTCACGGTGATCAGGGGGTCAGGAGCCAATTTCATTTAAAATGAAACATTTTCTTTTTGTGTACTAAGTTTATGCTGCTAGATCCTCAACCTGTTAGTCATTCAATGCAGTTTCAATTTATGGTGGGGGGTCTTCACTGAGGGTTATTAACTGTGTTTATATTTGTAGAAGAACCTCCAGCCTCTTTTGTTTCTATTTTGTAAGTCTAGGTTCTATACTAAAAAAATCAATTAAAAATCAATTAACCCTTCGCACACTCACATGCAAATGTTCAAACAAATGCATTCACAGATTTACTCATCCAGGCACAACTGTTATCCCTACAGCTAAATTAAAAGCCAGGGTTTTAGTTCACAGAAGAATGCATTCTTAGGCTTAGTCACCTATACTGCGTAGAAGTACCCAGGTAAACATAGGTGTCCTAACTCTGGCCCTGTAACATGCATAGTGCAGACATGCAAACACATTCATTGCATCAAACCTATCAATGGATTAGGAGCACACATCCTAACTTCCTCTCCTGGGAAAGACAGTGCATCTTACCAATCGCACAAGGGAGCTAATGTTATGTGTCCATGTGCACCATGCGCATACACCAGCAGAAGCTGTCTGCATGCTGACAAACATACAGGGGAAGGGGGGAGTGCACCGAATTGGACCCTAGCCACAGGGGTCAATGATAAGAATAAACATACATATATCCAGGCACATCGCCTCCAGCTAGGACATTAAATAAATTATTAGGGAAAGGGAGGTGCTGAAGGGGGTGTGGCTAGAAACAGCAAAAATCAATTAACCCTTCGCACACTCACATGCAAATGTTCAAACAAATGCATTCACAGATTTACTCATCCAGGCACAACTGTTATCCCTACAGCTAAATTAAAAGCCAGGGTTTTAGTTCACAGAAGAATGCATTCTTAGGCTTAGTCACCTATACTGCGTAGAAGTACCCAGGTAAACATAGGTGTCCTAACTCTGGCCCTGTAACATGCATAGTGCAGACATGCAAACACATTCATTGCATCAAACCTATCAATGGATTAGGAGCACACATCCTAACTTCCTCTCCTGGGAAAGACAGTGCATCTTACCAATCGCACAAGTGAGCTAATGTTATGTGTCCATGTGCACCATGCGCATACACCAGCAGAAGCTGTCTGCATGCTGACAAACATACAGGGGAAGGGGGGAGTGCACCGAATTGGACCCTAGCCACAGGGGTCAATGATAAGAATAAACATACATATATCCAGGCACATCGCCTCCAGCTAGGACATTAAATAATTATTAGGGAAAGGGAGGTGCTGAAGGGGGTGTGGCTAGAAACAGCAAAAATCAATTAACCCTTCGCACACTCACATGCAAATGTTCAAACAAATGCATTCACAGATTTACTCATCCAGGCACAACTGTTATCCCTACAGCTAAATTAAAAGCCAGGGTTTTAGTTCACAGAAGAATGCATTCTTAGGCTTAGTCACCTATACTGCGTAGAAGTACCCAGGTAAACATAGGTGTCCTAACTCTGGCCCTGTAACATGCATAGTGCAGACATGCAAACACATTCATTGCATCAAACCTATCAATGGATTAGGAGCACACATCCTAACTTCCTCTCCTGGGAAAGACAGTGCATCTTACCAATCGCACAAGGGAGCTAATGTTATGTGTCCATGTGCACCATGCGCATACACCAGCAGAAGCTGTCTGCATGCTGACAAACATACAGGGGAAGGGGGGAGTGCACCGAATTGGACCCTAGCCACAGGGGTCAATGATAAGAATAAACATACATATATCCAGGCACATCGCCTCCAGCTAGGACATTAAATAAATTATTAGGGAAAGGGAGGTGCTGAAGGGGGTGTGGCTAGAAACAGCAAAAATCAATTAACCCTTCGCACACTCACATGCAAATGTTCAAACAAATGCATTCACAGATTTACTCATCCAGGCACAACTGTTATCCCTACAGCTAAATTAAAAGCCAGGGTTTTAGTTCACAGAAGAATGCATTCTTAGGCTTAGTCACCTATACTGCGTAGAAGTACCCAGGTAAACATAGGTGTCCTAACTCTGGCCCTGTAACATGCATAGTGCAGACATGCAAACACATTCATTGCATCAAACCTATCAATGGATTAGGAGCACACATCCTAACTTCCTCTCCTGGGAAAGACAGTGCATCTTACCAATCGCACAAGGGAGCTAATGTTATGTGTCCATGTGCACCATGCGCATACACCAGCAGAAGCTGTCTGCATGCTGACAAACATACAGGGGAAGGGGGGAGTGCACCGAATTGGACCCTAGCCACAGGGGTCAATGATAAGAATAAACATACATATATCCAGGCACATCGCCTCCAGCTAGGACATTAAATAAATTATTAGGGAAAGGGAGGTGCTGAAGGGGGTGTGGCTAGAAACAGCAAAAATCAATTAACCCTTCGCACACTCACATGCAAATGTTCAAACAAATGCATTCACAGATTTACTCATCCAGGCACAACTGTTATCCCTACAGCTAAATTAAAAGCCAGGGTTTTAGTTCACAGAAGAATGCATTCTTAGGCTTAGTCACCTATACTGCGTAGAAGTACCCAGGTAAACATAGGTGTCCTAACTCTGGCCCTGTAACATGCATAGTGCAGACATGCAAACACATTCATTGCATCAAACCTATCAATGGATTAGGAGCACACATCCTAACTTCCTCTCCTGGGAAAGACAGTGCATCTTACCAATCGCACAAGGGAGCTAATGTTATGTGTCCATGTGCACCATGCGCATACACCAGCAGAAGCTGTCTGCATGCTGACAAACATACAGGGGAAGGGGGGAGTGCACCGAATTGGACCCTAGCCACAGGGGTCAATGATAAGAATAAACATACATATATCCAGGCACATCGCCTCCAGCTAGGACATTAAATAAATTATTAGGGAAAGGGAGGTGCTGAAGGGGGTGTGGCTAGAAACAGCAAAAATCAATTAACCCTTCGCACACTCACATGCAAATGTTCAAACAAATGCATTCACAGATTTACTCATCCAGGCACAACTGTTATCCCTACAGCTAAATTAAAAGCCAGGGTTTTAGTTCACAGAAGAATGCATTCTTAGGCTTAGTCACCTATACTGCGTAGAAGTACCCAGGTAAACATAGGTGTCCTAACTCTGGCCCTGTAACATGCATAGTGCAGACATGCAAACACATTCATTGCATCAAACCTATCAATGGATTAGGAGCACACATCCTAACTTCCTCTCCTGGGAAAGACAGTGCATCTTACCAATCGCACAAGGGAGCTAATGTTATGTGTCCATGTGCACCATGCGCATACACCAGCAGAAGCTGTCTGCATGCTGACAAACATACAGGGGAAGGGGGGAGTGCACCGAATTGGACCCTAGCCACAGGGGTCAATGATAAGAATAAACATACATATATCCAGGCACATCGCCTCCAGCTAGGACATTAAATAAATTATTAGGGAAAGGGAGGTGCTGAAGGGGGTGTGGCTAGAAACAGCAAAAATCAATTAACCCTTCGCACACTCACATGCAAATGTTCAAACAAATGCATTCACAGATTTACTCATCCAGGCACAACTGTTATCCCTACAGCTAAATTAAAAGCCAGGGTTTTAGTTCACAGAAGAATGCATTCTTAGGCTTAGTCACCTATACTGCGTAGAAGTACCCAGGTGAACATAGGTGTCCTAACTCTGGCCCTGTAACATGCATAGTGCAGACATGCAAACACATTCATTGCATCAAACCTATCAATGGATTAGGAGCACACATCCTAACTTCCTCTCCTGGGAAAGACAGTGCATCTTACCAATCGCACAAGGGAGCTAATGTTATGTGTCCATGTGCACCATGCGCATACACCAGCAGAAGCTGTCTGCATGCTGACAAACATACAGGGGAAGGGGGGAGTGCACCGAATTGGACCCTAGCCACAGGGGTCAATGATAAGAATAAACATACATATATCCAGGCACATCGCCTCCAGCTAGGACATTAAATAAATTATTAGGGAAAGGGAGGTGCTGAAGGGGGTGTGGCTAGAAACAGCAAAAATCAATTAACCCTTCGCACACTCACATGCAAATGTTCAAACAAATGCATTCACAGATTTACTCATCCAGGCACAACTGTTATCCCTACAGCTAAATTAAAAGCCAGGGTTTTAGTTCACAGAAGAATGCATTCTTAGGCTTAGTCACCTATACTGCGTAGAAGTACCCAGGTAAACATAGGTGTCCTAACTCTGGCCCTGTAACATGCATAGTGCAGACATGCAAACACATTCATTGCATCAAACCTATCAATGGATTAGGAGCACACATCCTAACTTCCTCTCCTGGGAAAGACAGTGCATCTTACCAATCGCACAAGGGACTGCATGCTGACAAACAATGTTTGTCAGCATGCAGACAGCTTCTGCTGGTGTATGCGCATGGTGCACATGGACACATAACATTAGCTCCCTTGTGCGATTGGTAAGATGCACTGTCTTTCCCAGGAGAGGAAGTTAGGATGTGTGCTCCTAATCCATTGATAGGTTTGATGCAATGAATGTGTTTGCATGTCTGCACTATGCATGTTACAGGGCCAGAGTTAGGACACCTATGTTTACCTGGGTACTTCTACGCAGTATAGGTGACTAAGCCTAAGAATGCATTCTTCTGTGAACTAAAACCCTGGCTTTTAATTTAGCTGTAGGGATAACAGTTGTGCCTGGATGAGTAAATCTGTGAATGCATTTGTTTGAACATTTGCATGTGAGTGTGCGAAGGGTTAATTGATTTTTGCTGTTTCTAGCCACACCCCCTTCAGCACCTCCCTTTCCCTAATAATTTATTTAATGTCCTAGCTGGAGGCGATGTGCCTGGATATATGTATGTTTATTCTTATCATTGACCCCTGTGGCTAGGGTCCAATTCGGTGCACTCCCCCCTTCCCCTGTATGTTTGTCAGCATGCAGACAGCTTCTGCTGGTGTATGCGCATGGTGCACATGGACACATAACATTAGCTCCCTTGTGCGATTGGTAAGATGCACTGTCTTTCCCAGGAGAGGAAGTTAGGATGTGTGCTCCTAATCCATTGATAGGTTTGATGCAATGAATGTGTTTGCATGTCTGCACTATGCATGTTACAGGGCCAGAGTTAGGACACCTATGTTTACCTGGGTACTTCTACGCAGTATAGGTGACTAAGCCTAAGAATGCATTCTTCTGTGAACTAAAACCCTGGCTTTTAATTTAGCTGTAGGGATAACAGTTGTGCCTGGATGAGTAAATCTGTGAATGCATTTGTTTGAACATTTGCATGTGAGTGTGCGAAGGGTTAATTGATTTTTGCTGTTTCTAGCCACACCCCCTTCAGCACCTCCCTTTCCCTAATAATTTATTTAATGTCCTAGCTGGAGGCGATGTGCCTGGATATATGTATGTTTATTCTTATCATTGACCCCTGTGGCTAGGGTCCAATTCGGTGCACTCCCCCCTTCCCCTGTATGTTTGTCAGCATGCAGACAGCTTCTGCTGGTGTATGCGCATGGTGCACATGGACACATAACATTAGCTCCCTTGTGCGATTGGTAAGATGCACTGTCTTTCCCAGGAGAGGAAGTTAGGATGTGTGCTCCTAATCCATTGATAGGTTTGATGCAATGAATGTGTTTGCATGTCTGCACTATGCATGTTACAGGGCCAGAGTTAGGACACCTATGTTTACCTGGGTACTTCTACGCAGTATAGGTGACTAAGCCTAAGAATGCATTCTTCTGTGAACTAAAACCCTGGCTTTTAATTTAGCTGTAGGGATAACAGTTGTGCCTGGATGAGTAAATCTGTGAATGCATTTGTTTGAACATTTGCATGTGAGTGTGCGAAGGGTTAATTGATTTTTGCTGTTTCTAGCCACACCCCCTTCAGCACCTCCCTTTCCCTAATAATTTATTTAATGTCCTAGCTGGAGGCGATGTGCCTGGATATATGTATGTTTATTCTTATCATTGACCCCTGTGGCTAGGGTCCAATTCGGTGCACTCCCCCCTTCCCCTGTATGTTTGTCAGCATGCAGACAGCTTCTGCTGGTGTATGCGCATGGTGCACATGGACACATAACATTAGCTCCCTTGTGCGATTGGTAAGATGCACTGTCTTTCCCAGGAGAGGAAGTTAGGATGTGTGCTCCTAATCCATTGATAGGTTTGATGCAATGAATGTGTTTGCATGTCTGCACTATGCATGTTACAGGGCCAGAGTTAGGACACCTATGTTTACCTGGGTACTTCTACGCAGTATAGGTGACTAAGCCTAAGAATGCATTCTTCTGTGAACTAAAACCCTGGCTTTTAATTTAGCTGTAGGGATAACAGTTGTGCCTGGATGAGTAAATCTGTGAATGCATTTGTTTGAACATTTGCATGTGAGTGTGCGAAGGGTTAATTGATTTTTGCTGTTTCTAGCCACACCCCCTTCAGCACCTCCCTTTCCCTAATAATTTATTTAATGTCCTAGCTGGAGGCGATGTGCCTGGATATATGTATGTTTATTCTTATCATTGACCCCTGTGGCTAGGGTCCAATTCGGTGCACTCCCCCCTTCCCCTGTATGTTTGTCAGCATGCAGACAGCTTCTGCTGGTGTATGCGCATGGTGCACATGGACACATAACATTAGCTCCCTTGTGCGATTGGTAAGATGCACTGTCTTTCCCAGGAGAGGAAGTTAGGATGTGTGCTCCTAATCCATTGATAGGTTTGATGCAATGAATGTGTTTGCATGTCTGCACTATGCATGTTACAGGGCCAGAGTTAGGACACGTATGTTTACCTGGGTACTTCTACGCAGTATAGGTGACTAAGCCTAAGAATGCATTCTTCTGTGAACTAAAACCCTGGCTTTTAATTTAGCTGTAGGGATAACAGTTGTGCCTGGATGAGTAAATCTGTGAATGCATTTGTTTGAACATTTGCATGTGAGTGTGCGAAGGGTTAATTGATTTTTGCTGTTTCTAGCCACACCCCCTTCAGCACCTCCCTTTCCCTAATAATTTATTTAATGTCCTAGCTGGAGGCGATGTGCCTGGATATATGTATGTTTATTCTTATCATTGACCCCTGTGGCTAGGGTCCAATTCGGTGCACTCCCCCCTTCCCCTGTATGTTTGTCAGCATGCAGACAGCTTCTGCTGGTGTATGCGCATGGTGCACATAGACACATAACATTAGCTCCCTTGTGCGATTGGTAAGATGCACTGTCTTTCCCAGGAGAGGAAGTTAGGATGTGTGCTCCTAATCCATTGATAGGTTTGATGCAATGAATGTGTTTGCATGTCTGCACTATGCATGTTACAGGGCCAGAGTTAGGACACCTATGTTTACCTGGGTACTTCTACGCAGTATAGGTGACTAAGCCTAAGAATGCATTCTTCTGTGAACTAAAACCCTGGCTTTTAATTTAGCTGTAGGGATAACAGTTGTGCCTGGATGAGTAAATCTGTGAATGCATTTGTTTGAACATTTGCATGTGAGTGTGCGAAGGGTTAATTGATTTTTGCTGTTTCTAGCCACACCCCCTTCAGCACCTCCCTTTCCCTAATAATTTATTTAATGTCCTAGCTGGAGGCGATGTGCCTGGATATATGTATGTTTATTCTTATCATTGACCCCTGTGGCTAGGGTCCAATTCGGTGCACTCCCCCCTTCCCCTGTATGTTTGTCAGCATGCAGACAGCTTCTGCTGGTGTATGCGCATGGTGCACATGGACACATAACATTAGCTCCCTTGTGCGATTGGTAAGATGCACTGTCTTTCCCAGGAGAGGAAGTTAGGATGTGTGCTCCTAATCCATTGATAGGTTTGATGCAATGAATGTGTTTGCATGTCTGCACTATGCATGTTACAGGGCCAGAGTTAGGACACCTATGTTTACCTGGGTACTTCTACGCAGTATAGGTGACTAAGCCTAAGAATGCATTCTTCTGTGAACTAAAACCCTGGCTTTTAATTTAGCTGTAGGGATAACAGTTGTGCCTGGATGAGTAAATCTGTGAATGCATTTGTTTGAACATTTGCATGTGAGTGTGCGAAGGGTTAATTGATTTTTGCTGTTTCTAGCCACACCCCCTTCAGCACCTCCCTTTCCCTAATAATTTATTTAATGTCCTAGCTGGAGGCGATGTGCCTGGATATATGTATGTTTATTCTTATCATTGACCCCTGTGGCTAGGGTCCAATTCGGTGCACTCCCCCCTTCCCCTGTATGTTTGTCAGCATGCAGACAGCTTCTGCTGGTGTATGCGCATGGTGCACATGGACACATAACATTAGCTCCCTTGTGCGATTGGTAAGATGCACTGTCTTTCCCAGGAGAGGAAGTTAGGATGTGTGCTCCTAATCCATTGATAGGTTTGATGCAATGAATGTGTTTGCATGTCTGCACTATGCATGTTACAGGGCCAGAGTTAGGACACCTATGTTTACCTGGGTACTTCTACGCAGTATAGGTGACTAAGCCTAAGAATGCATTCTTCTGTGAACTAAAACCCTGGCTTTTAATTTAGCTGTAGGGATAACAGTTGTGCCTGGATGAGTAAATCTGTGAATGCATTTGTTTGAACATTTGCATGTGAGTGTGCGAAGGGTTAATTGATTTTTGCTGTTTCTAGCCACACCCCCTTCAGCACCTCCCTTTCCCTAATAATTTATTTAATGTCCTAGCTGGAGGCGATGTGCCTGGATATATGTATGTAGGTTCTATACTATTCTGCTAACTGCTAATTTTGATTATGTATGGAAAATTAAAAAAAATGAAAATGTGACTAAACACTGCACTGTTTAACAGCATTGTGTTCTTCAAAAGCACTGTTTCGTGAACTAACAAGTCTTGCGTTGTGCTGTGATAGCCTAATATTTTCTTATATGTATTTATCAACTTTTCCTTTTGTTTTTAGGTGGTGAAGCTCAATCTCAATGCTACTGTAAGTATTTACATTGAAGGACAGAGAATAGGCGTGCTTACCTACTGTCACAAATTCTGTTAAAGGACAGCAGAAGTGAGAATAATATGGAGGCTGCTATACTTGTTTCCTTTTAAACAAATCAGTTGCCTGGCAGCCCTGTTGTTCTATATGGCTGCAGTAGTGTTTGAATAACACCAGAAACAAGCGTGTGGCTAATCTAGTCAGATCTGACAAGAATGTCAGAAACACCTGATCTGCTGCATGTTTGTTCAGGGTCTATGGTTAAGCGTATTAGAGGCAGAGGATCAGCAGGATAGCCAGGCATCTAGTATTGTTCAAAAGGAAATATATTTTTCAGCTTCCATATCCCTCTCATTACAGTTGTCCTTTAATGAAACATAAACTTTAACATAATGTTTGAATTAACTGATAAAATGACCAGTCTTAAGCATAGCAGAAAATAGGGACCAACACTTAACTGTTGATGCAATAGAAATTGATAGAACACTTAAAGCAGCCTTCTGCTTTTCTTGAGAGAAATTGATGGTCTCTGTCCAGCTGGCTGCAGAGTGAAATGGAAATATAATATCATGAAGCTGTCAAAAGACTTGTGCAAACTCCATCAATAGTTATGACAACTTTATAAAGACAATGGAATTTCCTTTTAAATAGTATACGTTCCCTTTAAAGAATAAGTTCACTCAAAAGCAAAGTGCACTTATAATTTTACCTGAAGAAGTACCTTCATATACTCTTTCAGTTCACAGTGCGTCAGCAGACTCCCTGCTGATGGATAAGCATCAACATTTGAAGTGTTTGCAGAATCAAGGGAAGTTAGGTTAGGGTATAGGTGTCTTAGCATTCCTTAGGTGCATACACACCTTTGACATCGCCGGGCTGGGCTGTACACACGCGTGTCAGCTGTGTAGCTGATGACGCACTGTGTTGCTATGCGAAGGGACGACGAGCGGTGCATGCAGGCAATGGGATCGCCGGGGGATGCGGCATCACTGGGGGTGAGTAGATCTGTCTGACATATCGAGTGTGGGTTGGGGGCTGCCGCACACACGCCTGATTATTGGCTGAGGCGGTCGCTATCAGCTGCCTCAGTCGACTTAAGTTAGGGGTGTGTACAGGACTTTAGGGGGTAAATAGTGTTAAGCTAGGTTTGTCTACAGTAATCTAATCATATGACCTGGGTTTCATTTCACAAACACATGTTAAGCATCATACACATGCAAGATGAAACTCGACCGAGGCGGCCGATAATGACCACTTCTGACAAGAATCTAGCGTGTGTAGAGCAGCCTCAGATGCCCCCCCCCCACTCATAGCAACAGAACATGTAGGCTAGTGACGGGTCTGTACAGTGTTGGTGCGGCAATGTTGCCTGAGGGATTGATTCACGATCCCTGCGACATGCCTCATACATAAGTACAAGGCTTTGAGTCTATAAGTGCTTGCCCATACATTGCAAGCAAATAAAGGCATAATCTTATTGCGTAGGTGCCCACCAAGTGATCAGGTGATCACCAAGTGAATTTGTATCAGCTTTAGCAAACATGGTCATTTTGAACACTTCTTTAGCCTGTGTGTGGTTGATTCCTTTGACTTTAAAAGTAATCTAGACAAATTAATAATTTAACCTTTTAATTATTGCATTAGTTTTGTTTACGTTTTGTGGCGGGTCGTATTATTGATGATGCAATAATATAACCTAGCATATGCAGAAATCTTTCTAGTCATTATGTTTAATTGTTGACTATAATTAAAATATTGTTGACTAAGCATTTATACATACTTTATTATGTAGAGTTTTGTGGTAAAATAGTTTGATTGAAAAAAGACATCCGTCCATCAAGTTTGACCTGATACTTCTTAGGTTATCTAAGCCTTCACACAATATTGTACATTAAAGTCTATGAAGCGCATTACAAGATAAATGATAAATACTTACCTAAGGAGCAAAAAGCCTCTGGTTAGTCCAGAGGCAACCCCTAATCTTCCTTGAACCCTCCTTTTCAGTGCTGGGTTCCTCTGAACATATTGTTGAATATGTTCTTTCCCTTGGCCACGCTCTCATCTGTGTATGCGCTTGTCCGTACTGATGACAAATTTGGTATTTGATGACAAATAGGGCATAAACGTACTGAATTCCTTTTTACCAGCTCGTTCATTTCCTTTAGTTCAAATGGGCAATTTAAATAAATATGAATACATAGCATAACAATCACAGTAATACACGTTGATAGTGGTTGATGGCAGTTAAGGTATTAACATTTTTCTTACCACCCACCCTTACCCCACAAAAAGAAATACAATGAGCAGGTATTCTGATTTTGTAAAGTGTATGAAGTTATCGTTTATTGAAGAAGGAACTGTGGGTAAGATTGCACATAACAATGACCTGGAAATGAAGCAGCACCTAAATATGCAGAGGTTAGGCTTCTCCACCAGAATAACAATTCATATTCAGACTCGATATTTTACTTGAAAAGTGCATGTTTTAAGGAGATGATTGATTCATTATACAGTGATTTATTCACCATGTATTTCCTATTACATTATATCTGATTAGCAGTGTTTTATTCCTCTCTATACAGCTGGTAGTAACCCTCCAATATGTGGTACATGTGGTGGTTCATGCACTTCTGACAATCACTGCTTCTGCGGTGATGAAGTGACTTTATGTATCCCAACGACTGAGTGTTTAACAGTGCCCTATGAAGTGTGCTGCCCCAACGGATTATACTGGGACGCGGATAACATATGCTGTTCAAGTAAGTAAATGAGCTAAACATGACCACTCACTGACACTATGCATTGTGAATTGCATATACAGTATATAAAGGGATGATTTATAAAATTAAAATACTGCAATTTTTTATTCACATACACTATTTAATAAATACATGTGCTGGTGCCCTGCGGTCCAATGCCTGTTGAACATTTGTTAAGCTCTTGATCTTTCATTTTTATCTTTAAAAAAATTCACTCCCTTCCCAAGCATTGATGAACAACAAAAAGTTCCTGGCGCTCGTTAAACAGCAAGACATGTGTCTCTCTTACCACTCCTGAGCTGCTGCTTTGGCAGGAGAGTCCTCGTTTTTGGAAGATGTTCAGAGATATGAAATAACAGTCTCCTTTGGTTGCTCCCTCCTCACCGTGTGTCAGCAGTGCATCCTATCAGTCCCAATCAGCTGGCTCTGTCAGCGTGTGGTTCACTCCAATGCTCCCTCTCACTTTCACCTACACCACTGGCAGGGCAGGCTGACCAATTGTGGGCATGGAGGAGGGGAGAGGAAGAGTATACATTGTAGTGCTGACTACACTAAAACTTAACAATGCACACTCCAAGGTTATACTCACAGGATAATTTCTTGTTTATTATAATAATATAAAAAACAGGCATTCCCAACACCCGGGTTTCAGCTCTAAACCCTTCATCAGGGGATAATGCACATACAAATACACATCCTTAAAGTGGAGGCGGTCAGCTATATTATATACGGTACACATATAGTATATAAATAGATAAATACTTGCTTTACCTACATAACATATGTTTTGCACTGTTCACATTTTGATTTTAGTGGTTTTTCTATAGTAACAAAAGAGAAAATAAATCCTTCTTAGGATTTTCCATTTTGTTTGTTTCTATCTTGAAGCCAACCCTGACATAATTTCCTCCCTTACTCTGTCTGTGTAACATTGGCCGCCCCCCTCCCAGTGTTCAGAGCAGACACTCCCACCCAGGTCTGCAGTAGAAAGTGCATTGAGAAATATTAGCCAATCAGAGAGTAACAGAGGTGTAGAAGGGGAAAACAGGAGGGAAAGAGGCTTCAGTCAATCAGGCTGCATTAGGTAAGTCTGAGGGGAAAGTAAAGAAGAAAAAAAGAAAACCCAGCATGCCCTGCAACTTCCTTTGTGCGGCAGATGTACCAAATAAAAGCCAGAGAAACTGGGGAATGATGTGTTATGGAGAAGAAAAATAAGAGTAATTTTTAACTTTTGGATTGCCCGGTTAGCATCCTTATTACTTGTTTACCAGATAAAAATAAAAATAGATTTTATGCCCGACAGTTACACTTTAAATACATATAACATCATTAAATGATCACTCCCACTTCCCTCCAAAGGTCGGCCTACTCCTTGCAGGTGCAGTGGGAAGGAAACCCTATTAGCACTCCATTTTTCATTGCATTTAAAATTAGTGCAAAAAGTATGCAACAAATATAAAACACTAAATGTATAACAGTAGAAGATAATGATAAAACATTTTAATGAATAAAAAGAGGCATACACCATAAAAAAAGGCAAATTTCTACTTATCGGTAAGGAAATCATTAAAGTGAATGGTAATATTCAGGGCCGGGTGGCCCATGAAGCCAGGTGAGGCAGAGCTAGTCTACTTTAGGGGACCCACCGCAAATCCCCATTGACAAATTGCCTAGCACAGATCAAAGCAAATGGCTGCTACAAACGCGAGCGCAGCATTTCGGGGCCATTTATTCTGTGAGTATGTATCACATCCTAAAAAGGTTAAGATATTTCGTTAGAGGAGATTCTGAGCTAATGATATATCACATGTGGAGGTTGTGGCTGCGGGAAGGCGGAAATTTGCTGCGGTTTACACTGAGGTCAATTAGTCTATGGGGATTTGCCGTAGGTCCCCTAAAGTAGACTAGCTCCGGTGAGGCAGCTTCCTCAGGCAACATGGGCCCTGGAGTGACATCCTGCTCTCCCCCTCCCTCTCCGCAGCATACTGCCCTCCCCCACTCCTCCCTCCCTCCCTGTGGCTGTTGCTCTGTTACCTTTAGAGGCTGCTTCCTAGAGGAAGCAGAATAGCAGTTCCCTTCAGTGGCCATATACAAGAAGTAAGTATTTCCTGTATATCACCGTTACTAGGGGAACAGCTATATTGCTTCCTCTGCACCTCTGCACAGCAGCCGGGTCGCGCTGCTGTGACTGTCTGAAGAGATGTTTTCTATGACAGAGGAGATAGGGCCGGGGAAGAACATAGAGGAAGTAGCCTCTGAAGGTAACAGAGCGGCGGCCACGGGGAGGGAGGGTGGAGCAGCCAGGCACTAAGGGCAACTATACTAGCTATACTGGGGCATTTATACTAGCTATACTGGGGCAACTATACAACCTATACTGGGACAGCTATACTACCTATACTAGGGCAACTATATTACCTATACTAGGGGCAACTATACTATTTTTGGTGCTGTGCGATCATTCCAAATGGGGGAGGTGCATTTTCACAAGTTTGCCTCAGGCAGCAAAAAGTCTAGAACCGGCCCTGGTAATATTCAATCCAATAGGCTGGAGAGTAGTTAGTCCAGCTATGGCCAGTTTTAGACTTTTTTATGCCTGAGGCGAACTTGTGAGGATGCACCCCCCTCCCCCCAACAAACTGCTCACCCTCAGCCACTCCATTCTTCCTCAGTCAGGACAGCAGTGCCACTTCCTTTCTACTGTGCAAGTCAAATTAAACTTTGCTGCTCTCCTGCCTCCCCCCTCCTCATTCAATGTCAGACTCCTCACACAGCACAACAAGCTGCTTTTCCCCAATGATGATCTCTTCATCTCACCCACTCTACTGTAACTTCTCCTCCTACTCTGACTGCAAGCTGTTAGTGTAAACACAGTACAAACATGCTACCCCTGTAATCTCTGCCACCTGATGCAATTGTTTCACCTTGCTTCATGAGAGAATGTTGGGTGGCCAGGAAGGTGGAACTAGCAATTGTGGAGCTCTGATCCCTGGCCAATATGACCACACATGAAAAACACAACATACAAACAATAGCATTCAAAGCAATGCAAACAGATGTTTTAGTGAGCATATATTGGAATTCTATATCAACTAAAATAGTCTGTCAAAACAACCACAATCAGAAATATTACTCCTAAGCGGGTTACCGAGGCTCTCCAGAATATGATGAACCTTCACTCCCTAGTTGATACGTGGAGAGAACATAATGGCACTAAACGAGGTTACTCCTATTACTCACCTGCTCACAATTCTTATTCTCGATACTACCCTATCTACCCCTACTCCTAACCTAAAGCGACCATAGTGGCGTGTTAACGAAAATCTTTTTCTTAACCCAGATATCTATGAGAAAATGTCTGAATGCCTAACAAATTATTTCCATGAAAATGACACTAATGATGTTAATCCAGGGATTGTTTGGATGGCTCACAAATCAGTGATTAGAGGCGAGCTAATCTAACAAGCTTCTAAACTAAAACGAGACAAGCAGGTGATTGTCCAAGATTTGGAATATAAGCTCACTCAATGAAACCTGTTAAATCAACAAAGCCCCTCCCGCTATCTTATTAAACAAATTACTGACCTTAGGCTACAGCTAGATTCCATACTTAACCTCCTGAGCGTTACGCCGCTCAGGAGGTATTGCAGACGAGAGTCCCCCAGTATAATTTTAACTTATTCCATGGCTGTAATAGCTTCAGCTAGCACTAGGCTAGCTAGTAGTGGTGGCCGGCATCCCCCCGATTACTGTTGATCCCCCCGATCGCCCGCTAAATACATTACCCAGCCTGGATCCAGCGATTGGCGCAGCCTCCCCAGACAGCACCGCTCTTCTCTATGGGGAGGATCGAACATGACGTCATGCACAGTCCGGATCCTCCCCATAGAGAGGATCGGAGATGTGCAGGGAGGCTGCGCGATCGCTGGATCCGGGGGGGTAATGTATTTAGTGGGCGATCGGGTGGATCAACAGTAATCAGGGGGATGCCGGCCACCACTACTAGCTAGCCTAGTGCTAACTGAGGCTATTACAGCCATGGAATAAGTTAAAATTATACTGGGGGACTCCTGGGAACAGCCAGACACAGTTTTGGGCATACCGCTAGCGTCAGCCCGACACAGTGTCAGGCATACTGCTAAGGGGGTTAATAAGCAAACAGAGAAATCTCTACACTGGCTAAAAGCTAAAGCCCATGAACAGGTTAATAAACCAAATAGATGGCTAGCCCGCAAACTTAGAGCGCAAGAAACCATAAACCATATACACAAAATCAGAGACATCTCTGGTAGAGTAACCTCAGACCCTGACAAGATATATAACACCTTTTTCGCCTTTTATGAAAAACTGTACTCTGACACTGATAATAAAGATCTTTCTCGGTCTCAATCCTCTTTTCTAAAGGAAAATATACCCTATCATTTATCTCAAGAAACGGCTAAACGGCTGTATTTCCCACCCATGAGCCAACTTTCCCTTCCCCTCCACTCCTTTCCCGCCCCATTTTTTTCCTTTTACTTCTAAATAGAAAACTACTGCATGCTGTAACCACTAGCTTACTACTATTATTGTATAATCTCTTTTTATTTGAACCCCTGCGTCAGCCAGTATCTTGGAATAATGTTTATATTTCATGTAAGTTTTCTAATAAAAACCTTTTGAAACGAAATAATTGTAATGATAAGTTGGGGCACAAGGTGGTTTATGATCATTTGGGGTTACAGTGGTATGATGATGATGATGATGATGATGATGATGATGATGATGATGATAATAATAATAATACAAACTTTGTGTGGTGTTCTCAATATTTTCTCATGTTATAAAGAAATAGTAAATTGTATGGCTACTATCTCTTGTTTCAGTTGCATTAGCTATGCCATTATATACAAGAAGAATTTCAGACATCTTTCATTGTTGCCTATTCCTTTGACTCAGGTGCATTAAGCTGTAACCCTCCCTGCTATGAAGATGAAACATGTATTCCACAGAATGGTGCTGCGGTCTGTCAGTGTAACAACACCTTCTATGCTGGCAAAAGTAAGTAACATGAAAGGAGGGTATAGGTTTACCAAGGGAGGTGTTGTATACCTATCTAAGATCATGGACTGAGTCTTGGGGACACAAACAGAAAGGAAAGTAGAAGGGAAAGAGTTCCCACTGCAAGACATTTAATAATAATAATAATTCTAGTATTGTGTAGTGCCTTTCTCCTGTCTGACTCAAAGGAGTAATGCACAAGAGCACACTCAGTAGGCAGTAGCAGTGTTAGGGAAACTTGCCCAAGAAACTCCTTACTGAATAGGTGCTGGCTTACTGAACAGGCAGAGACAAGATTTGAACCCAAATCTCCAGTGTCAGAGGCAGAGCCCTTAAAGGACTGTAGGGGGGTAGGGGGAAAAAGAGATGAACTTACCTGGGGCTTCTAATGATCCCCTGCAGACATCCTGTGCCCACGCAGCCACTCATCTATGCTCCAGGCACCGGTTCACTTCTGGAATTTCCGACTTTAAAGTCGGAAAACCACTGCGCCGGTGAAGCCACGCCCTCACTCCCGTTGACGTCACCAGGAGTGTATTGCGCAGGCCCAGTACAGTCTGCGCCTGCGCAGTACGCTCCTGGTGACAGCGGGAGCAAAGATATGGCCGCGCAGGCGCAGTGGTTTTCCGATTTTAAAGTTGGAAATTCCAGAAGTGAACGAGAGGCAGGGACCGGAGCATCGGTGAGTGGCTGCGCAGGACGTCTGTGGGGGACCATTAGAAACCCTGAGTAAGTTCAACTCTTTTTCCCCCTACAGTAGTCCTTTAACCAGTACACTATTCAGCCACATTTGGAATGAGCACTTGGATAACTAGGAGGTGAACCAAGAAAGAGCACTTTCATCTTTACTGGTAAATTGAAGAGTATAGAGTAGGACAGAGCAATATCAGAAGCTGAAGGATGGTCCCGCAAAAGGAGGAGAAAGAAGTGATGTTGTGAGCTGGCTACTGAAGAGGTCATTAGCCTATTTTGTGAGAGCTTCCTCTGTGGAGTGTATGGGGTGGAAGCCAAATTCATGATGGTTGAGTAGGGAATTGGAATTGAGAAACTTTGTAAGTCTTTGGTAAACAAGGCACACGGGTACATAGGAGGCAAGTGAAAGAAGGGAAATGAGCTGTATAGTAGGGAGTAGTCGAGGGAGGGTATCTTTAGTACTGGAAGGACTATTGCAAGTTTGAAGGCAAAAGGGAAAGATACCCGTGTAGAAGGAATGGTTGAGCAGTTTATGCCCTCAGGGGTGCAGTTTTAGTGCTTGCCCTAGGCACTATCTTCCATAGGTATGTCACTGCAAATGGGGCAAAGCAGCACGGGTTTGATTCTTGGGATGATATGAGTGCAAAGTTTTTTTTGCTTGGCAACAGTAAGTGCTGGCTTGACGTTATGCTTCTTAGACTTGTAGAAAGTGTCATCAGAGGCCAGATCTCCTTCACTTCCATTGCACAGTTGTATGCTGCATTAATGTAAGGTATTGTGAAGCAAAAACAGGCAGCACATGCTGCCAGTTCCACTTACAGTGGGATGCGAAAGTTTGGGCAACCATGTTAATCGTCATGATTTTCCTGTATAAATCTGTGGTTGTTATGATAAAAAATGTCAGTTAAATACAGTGGTGTGAAAAACTATTTGCCCCCTTCCTGATTTCTTATTCTTTTGCATGTTTGTCACACTTAAATGTTTCTGCTCATCAAAAACCGTTAACCATTAGTCAAAGATAACATAATTGAACACAAAATGCAGTTTTAAATGATGTTTTTTATTATTTAGTGAGAAAAAAAACTCCAAATCTACATGGCCCTGTGTAAAAAAGTGATTGCCCCCCCCCCCCCTTGTTAAAAAATAACTTAACTGTGGTTTATCACACCTGAGTTTAATTTCTGTAGTCACCCCCAGGCCTGATTACTGCCACACCTGTTTCAATCAAGAAATAACTTAAATAGGAGCTATCTGACACAGAGAAGTAGACCAAAAGCACCTCAAAAGCTAGACATCATGCCAAGATCCAAAGAAATTCAGGAACAAATGAGAACAAAGTACTGTAATTGAGATCTATCAGTCTGGTAAAGGTTATAAAGCCATTTCTAAAGCTTTGGGATTCCAGCGAACCACAGTGAGAGCCATTATCCACAAATGGCAAAAACATGGAACAGTGATGAACCTTCCCAGGAGTGGCTGGCCGACCAAAATTACCCCAAGAGCGCAGAGAAAACTCATCCGAGAGGCCACAAAAGACCCCAGGACAACATCTAAAGAACTGCAGGCCTCACTTGCCTCAATTAAGGTCATTGTTCACGACTCCACCATAAGAAAGAGACTGGGCAAAAACGGTCTGCATGGCAGATATCCAAGGCGCAAACCACTTTTAAGCAAAAAGAACATTAAGGCTCATCTCAATTTTGCTAAAAAAAACAGCTCAATGATTGGCAAGACTTTTGGGAAAATACCTTGTGGACCGACGAGACAAAAGTTGAACTTTTTGGAAGGTGCGTGTCCCGTTACATCTGGCGTAGAAGTAACACAGCATTTCAGTAAAAGAACATCATACCATGAGTAAAATATGGTGGTGGTAGTGTGATGGTCTGGGGTTGTTTTGCTGCTTCAGGACCTGGAAGGCTTGCTGTGATAGATGGAACCATGAATTCTACTGTCTACCAAAAAATCCTGAAGGAGAATGTCCGGCCATCTGTTCGTCAACTCAAGCTGAAGCGATCTTGGGTGCTGCAGCAGGACAATGACCCAAAAGACACCAGCAAATCCACCTCTGAATGGCTGAAGAAAAACAAAATGAAGACTTTGGAGTGGCCTAGTCAAAGTTCTGACCTGAATCCTATTGAGATGTTGTGGCATGACCTTAAAAAGGCGCTTCATGCTAGAAAACCCTCAAATAAAGTTGAGTTACAACAATTCTGCAAAGATGAGTGGGCCAAAATTCCTCCAGAGCGCTGTAAAAGACTCGTTGCAAGTTATCGCAAATGTTTGATTGCAGTTATTGCTGCTAAGGGTGGCCCAACCAGTTATTAGGTTCAGGGGGCAATTTCTTTTTCACGCAGGGCCATGTAGGTTTTGAGTTATTTTTCTCACTAAATAATAAAAACCATCATTTAAAACTGCATTTTGTGTTCAATTATGTTATCTTTGACTAATAGTTAACGGTTTTTGATGAGCAGAAACATTTAAGTGTGACAAACATGCAAAAGAATAAGAAATCAGGAAGGGGGCAAATAGTTTTTCACACCACTGTATATCATATAGGAGACACACACAGTGATATTTGAGAAGGGAAATGAATTTTATTGGATTTACAGAAAGTGCACAGTAATTGTATAAATAAAATTAGGCAGGTGCATAAATGTGGGCACTGTTGTCATTTTATTGATTCCAAAACCTTTAGAACTAATTATTGAAACTCAAATTGGCTTGGTAAGCTCAGTGACCCCTGACCTACATACATAGGTGAATCCAATTATGAGAAAAAGTATTTAAAGGGGTCAATTGTAAGTTTTCCTCCTCTTTTAATTTTCTCTGAAGAGTAGCAACATGGGGGTCTCAAAACAACTCTCAAATGACCTGAAGACAAAGAGTGTTCACCATCATGGTTTAGGGGAAGGATACAGAAAGCCGTCTCAGAGATTTCAGCTGTCTGTTTCCACAGTTAGGAACATATTGAGGAAATGGAAGACCACAGGCTCAGTTCAAGTTAAGGCTCAAAGTGGCAGACCAAGAAAAATCTTGGATAGACAGAAGCGACGAATGGTGTGAACAGTCAGAGTCAACCCACAGACCAGCACCAAAGACCTACAACATCATCTTGCTGCAGATGGGGTCACTGTTGCATTGTTCAACCATTCATCGCACTTTACACAAGGAGATGCTGTATGCAAGAGTGATGCAGAGGAAGCCTTTTCTCCGCCCACAGCACAAACAAAGCAGCTTGAGGTATGCTAAAGCACATTTGAACATGTCAGCTTAATTTTAGAATAAGGTGCTATGGACTGATGAAACTAAAATTTAGTTATTTGGGCATAACAAGGGACGTTATGCATGGAGGAAAAAGATCACAGCATTCCAAAAAAAACCACCTGCTACCTACAGTAAAATATGGTGGTAGTTCCATCATGCTGTGGGTCTGTGGGGCCAGTGCAGGGACTGGGAATCTTGTCAAAGTTGAGGGACGCATGGATTCCACTCAGTATCAGCAGATTCTGGAGACCAATGTCCAGGAATCAGTGACAAAGATGAAGCTGCGCCGGGGCTGGATCTTTCAACAAGACAACGTCCCTAAACACGGCTCAAAATCCAGTGAGGCATTCATGCAGAGGAGCAAGTACAACGTTCTGGAATGACCATCTCAGTCCCCAGACCAGGAAAATTTGTGATGTGAGTTAAAGAGAGCTGTCCATGCTCGGAAGCCTTCAAACCTGAATGAACTAGAGATGTTTTGTAAAGAGGAACAGTCCAAAATACTTTCAACCAGAATCCAGACTCTCATTGAAACCTACAGGAAGTGTTTAGAGGCTGTAATTTCTGCAAAAGGAGGATCTACTAAATATTGATTTCATTTCTTTTTTGTGGTGCCCAAATTGATGCACCTGCTTATTTTGTTTAAACAATTATTGCACGCTTTCGGTAAATCCAATAAACTTAATTTCACTTCTCAAATATCACTGAGTGTGTCTCCTATATGATATATTTAACTGGCATTTTTAATCGTAACAACCAACGATTTATACAGGAAAATCATGACGATTAGCAAGGTTGCCCAAACTTTCGCATCCCACTGTATCTGTGGTGCAAACAATAGTAGGCGGAGCAGAGTGTGTATGTGTTTATTCTGTAAAATCGGTCTTCAATAGCATTTTGCAGTCTTTGATAAGAGTTTTTTCATCCTTTCTTTTTAGCTACAAATGATTTGTCTCCCATAGTCACATGTGGTCCCATAATAATGATTTTTGCATTGAATAAATGCTTGCTGCAAGCACTGGGTTATGATTCTACCAGCTACAAGCTAATAAATGACTCGAAAGAATGTGGCAATACGTATGTAGACACAGATGGAACAGTTGAAACAGAAAATATTCAGGTGGAAGTGGCCAACGGTTGGTGTGGGAATGTAGTTAATGTAAGTATGTTTTCATCTTTGTATTTGCATGGTTATATCAGCAATTTAGTTATCTCTCTGATGTTTTCCATCCCATCCTATTCCTAGGCATATATTTTGCCTACCATGTATATCATGTGTAATTCAGTCAGTGGAACTGTTATTTCCTGGGTGCTCCCAATTGCAATCCTATGATTTGGCAGCACATAATTCTGTGTCAACATTTTTTTTAATAACGTGGTTTGTATACAACAACAGCAAAACTTTTTAAACTAATTTAATGTTTTTTGATCCCCAACTGAGATCAATATAGCTAAAGATATCATATTACCTGTGCATTGATCCTCTCCTACCCTTTCAACATTTTCAGTGGGTAAAAAATAAGTTCTTTGTGTGAAAACACTAAGAGCACAAATGGAGTGCATAGTAGGCATCTGTCACGCTAACTAATATTGCAGCTTCAACCCTTTGTGTTTTCAGGTTAAAAGTATCACATGGTGCCTGGATTAATTCACGCTATACACGCTATAAAGTTTGATCTGTATTCTAGACCTCTATACAGCTTATGATGCTGCAGTTTGGGTGGGATGGGGGTGGGTTTGTGGGGAACTCAGCTGCTTACTGTATATAATTTTCACTGTTTGTTAGGGTTTTTTGTTATATTATAACATGTCTCTTTGTTGGTCAACTTATTCTGTCAACTGAGTACATCCCCTGCTGGACTTCCTAATCCTTGTAGTACCTACACAATGTCTCAATGCTCCACACCATTTACTCCTCAGTTTGTCATTACAAAGTAATTGCCGCGGTTAAACAACTGCCTTGTAACGAACTGCATTTTTTCCAATAAAGTTGACATGTTAAATCAAAAAAAAAAGTATCACATGGTGCCCCATTTGTATGGCAGAAATACCTCAGTGCCATAATACAAAGTGCAAATACCTGTCTCCACAGCAAAATATTAGTGTCAGCCTTTGGTTATATAAAAGAATCATTTTCTGATCCCACTTGAGCGATTTGATCTTATAACCCCCCCATAGCATTGCATTACCAAGAGCTTTTTCAAATCACTAGCGCTTAGAAAAGGCTTCTAGTGGGTTTGAGCCGTTAAACAGCAGCACTGCCACCCTCAAAAGACTTTGAGTTAATTTAGTTTCAAGGGTGTTTATTGAAAGAAATAGCAAAAATGGCAGAGAGTTACAATTCACACACTGGGCTTGATTAACAAAGCAGTGCTAACTGCTTAGCACGGGCGTGCTAAACAGTTAGCACGTGAAGTGCCGTTCGCGGAGTTTTGCGCGCGCAAAGTGCCGCGATTCGCGCGATCGCTGACTTTTGCGCGTGCAAATTGCAACAATTTGCACGTGCAAAAGTCCGCTTTTGCGCGAATCGCGGCACTTTGCGCGCGCAAAAGTCAGCGAACGGCACTTCACGTGCTAACTGTTTAGCACGCCCGTGCTAAGCAGTTGGCACTGCTTTGTGAATCAAGCCCTCTGTGTTCCCCTCGCAGGGGGTATATATATATATATATACTGTGTATATATATATATATATATATATATATATATATATATATATATATATATATATATATATATATATACACATATATATATACTGTATATATAGATAGATAGATAGATAGATAGATAGATAGATAGATAGATAGATAGATAGATAGATAGATAGATAGAAAGGGAGGAGCTCAGCAGGTGTGGAAGGCACCTTAGATCTAACCCTAGTTCACTTTGATTATGGTCAGAAGGCAAGGGCATAGCTACGCCCATAGGAACCCCAAAAGAAAATGTCATCAGGCCCCCTCCCTAAGTTCCATCCCCTCCTTCCCGTGGTTATTCGCAGTCATATATTCACAATAAGTGGTCTCCTTATCCCCCCTCATCTTTCCCCTAGCAAGTGCACAAGCCCCCACAGCATGTGTGTCCATAACTCCCTCCTTTCTTAATAACAAATGTGACCGCCATTAATTTCCATCTATTACTTCCCCCCACATAGCAAGCATAACTCCCATTCCCCCACCATGTGAGGGCAGTATCATTTCACACCAAGAACAGCTGTAGATGGTGTAACCCTGGTATAACATATTCCTATTATTGCCCTTGAGTAATCAAAAGATATTGCCTCTTGGCATGACTGAAAGGTAAGCACAAATTATGCGTCTACCATGTATCCTGGCTTTTTCCACTTGGGTTCCCTCGAACTCCAGGGTTCCTTGAGGACTTTTTTAGGGGTTCCCTGCCATTTTCCCCTCCCATGACATTGTTGGGATAAGAACGTTTCAAAATTGCCTCTTTGGCTCATCATGTCCTCCTCAAACATTGTATGCTCACCTTAAATGGTGCTTGGGAGGGAAGTAAGGGAGGATAATAGTGCACAATATCATAGGGGGTTCTTTAAAAAGAAGCACTAAATTGGATCAGAATAATAAGGAGCACACTAATGAAAGCACTAGATTTGGGAGTCAGTATAATGAGGGAAACTATAGTATGGGGTAGTATAATAAAGAGTACTTGTAAATGAGAGCATTATAATTGTGGGAGTTATAAGAAACACTATCTTGCACTACCATTATAGGAAGCACTGTAAGGAAGAGACATGGAATGGCGGTTAAACAACAAGGCTGTTACAATGAACATACACTACCATGCCTCTTACAAAATAAATCCCCACTCCTCCGCCAATGCTGATGTTCCTTGAGCTTGAGATCCAAAAATTATTTAAAGCGTCCCTCCAGGGTAAAAAGGTTAAGAAAGGCTGATGTAGGCAACCATTTTATTTAAAACCCACCACTTTATTTCTTCACACAGAATGATGTAAATTTAGGTTTGAAGAAAAACAGATTTTTGTTTCCCTTGGTTTGCCAGCATGGTTCCGTTTAGGGACTGAGGAGGAGGAAGAATATGGAAATTCCAGGAAAATATATCGTTTTTTAATTTTGCATACACCAGAAATATATAAGAACCTTTTTGTTGTTTTGCTGTGTTCTGTGACCTTAATGATAGTTTTCCTCTCATTTATGTGTAACTTCATGGCTTTACTACAAACACAAACACTGACATGCGAAGTAAAGCGTCAAGGGAAGGGCAGAGTGCTTTGACAATGAAAGTACAAGAAAGCTTAACATTTTCTTTTCATAAATCTGATTTAACTACAGTATGTTAACTGCAACACACACAATTGCTCACTATCAGCTAAAGCGCTTTCCTATCTTTATCTGGTCAGCAGGCGCCAGTCAGCCAATCTGGGGCCCCCCGGCTGTCGTGCGAACCAGTGTTTATGATTGTAACTACAGTATGTGTAAGAAATTACAGTATAAGGTTCCCATAAAGCAGCCTGCTGTTTTCATTTGCCATACATTTGGTACTGTCACATGTCATCTGACGACATTTTACTCAAAAGGTAAGTGGAGTTTAATGTCCATGAATTCCATGAATGCTTTAAAAAGAAGGCAGAACAAATAAGTAAAATAAAGTGCTAGAAGCAGCGTTCCTCCCTGAGAAGATTTAGCCCCTTCTCGATGATGATGTCCCACGTCGCTCTGTTTGTCCACCAGCAAATACTTTCATTTTTTGACCTTTGAGGTCACAACGCTGCACACACAGCTCTCTGCTCTCCTCCGAGAAAGAGACACCTCTGTGTCCCATTTGTGCCAATTGTATCCGCCTCGTACACTTTAAAGGACAACTGAAGCAAGAGGGATATGGAGGCTGCCATATTTATTTTCTTTTAAACAATATTAGTTACAAGGCAGCCCTGCTGCTCTTCATAGACCCTGAACAAGCATTTGCATTTCAGGAGTTTCTGACATCATTGTCAGATCTGACTGGATTAGCTGCATGCTTGTTTCTGGTGTGATTTAGATACTACTGCAGCCAAATAGATCAGCAAAGCTGCCAGGCAACTGGTATTCTTTAAAAGGAAATATGGCAGCCTCCATTTTCTTCTCACTTCAGTTGTCCTTTAATATATCATCTGTTACATAAAACTATAGTTAATAGTAATGAAGATCAACATTCATATAATACATGATTTAAACATGTTATATATTGCACTTTTAACAATAAAAATATTTTCTATTTTCAGCCCTCATCCGTCTTTGTTTCTTATACAAACTGGGTCCATATCTCTCCCTATTACACAGGCAATATTCTGACATATCCTGTCACGTGTAGCTATATAGATGGTTCAGCCAGGTGAGTTTACAAATCTATCAAGGTATCACCTCTCAAAAATAGATATTTAAATGGTTTATCTATCTATCTATCTATCTATCTATCTATCTATCTATCTATCTATGTTGTTGTTAGTGGATTAATAATGTATTGGCTGTACTCACAGACATATCTAGCAGCCACAGATAACATTTCATGGAGTGCAGGGGCGCCGCCAGCATACAGGCGAGCCATTCCCCCGCTTGGGGCCTCACATGAAGGGGGGCCTCGCTCTGCTGCTGGCATAGCGGCAGGAGGGTGGGCGCAGTGGCAGGGGCTGGGGGGAGCAGGTAGAGCAAAGTTTCAACTCACCTGCTTCGATCCTGCACACAGCTTCTATATTCTTCCTGTCCCGGCATGCAGCATCTTTGTCGCTATGGTAACAGTGCCCCCTGTGATGACATAACCGCATGTCATCACAGGGGAAACTCTTACCGATGTTACAGACCCCGCACGCCGGGACAGGAAGAAGATAGAGGCTGTGTGCAGGATCGAGGAAGCCAGGTGAGTTGAAACTTCACTCAGCCTGCTCCCCCCGCCCTATGCTGGAGACACCTACCTATCTAACCTATACTGGGGGCATGCATCTACCTAACCTATACTGAGGGGTACCTACCTATCTAATCTATACTGGGGGCATCTACTTATCTAGCCTACACTGCCCAGATCCACCTATCTAACCTATACTGCCAGCACCTACATATCTAACCTATACTGGGGACAACTATACGGGCTACCTATACTGTGGGCACCTGTACCTGTCTCCAGGTGGGGGGCACATTTTGTGCACTCGCCCTGGGTGCAATTTAGCCTAGAAACTGCTAGTATTTGGCTCCTCCCACATCATGTTTTGGCCATGTCCATTTTTCGCATTTTGTGGTGGGGTTGCCCATTTTTTGTTTCATGGATGGGGGCCTCAAGTTATGGACTGCTTGGGGCCACCAAAACCTTAGCTGCGCTCCTGATGGAGTGGTCAGCTATTCCACAATGTATATTTTCAGTATGTAGCATCCTAGTGGATTTAGATCCTATTCTGTCTTCTCATACTGGAGCTACCAGTGGTAAAATTATTTCATGGGACATGCCAGCTTTGCTCACCCAACCACAGACAACTTCATAACTAAGATATCCTCATAGATAAGTACTACTGTTACCAGTACAGTTTCCAGCCACAGAAATAAGACAGTATTCCTAAAGCAGGATTATCCACCAGGCAACCCAGGCAGGTGCTTGGGGCCTAGTGGGTGTCAAGGGGCCCACCTGCCACCTTCTCTGACCTCTCTCCGCATCAGCTATCCAAAAGGACCACAAGGGGGCCCCAAATCTACTAACTTGCCTAGGGCTCCATTACATCTTAATAAATCTCTGAGTATTCCTTACCAGCACCTTGCTGTGAGAACTTAGCTTGAAGCTTCTGCAATGACAATAACCATTTGGTGGGAGCGAGTCATCTAGTAAATCTATTGAGCAAAGATCTACAATGATGCAAGCCAGAATTATTTGCATCTCTGTAATCATTTCTACTGTAGTGCTGGACGTGTAAAGTCGCCATGGAAGGGACAAGGAAAAGGTAGTGCTGCTAAACATTTTTAGTGTAAGGACAGGGCACAGATCATTTCCATGACTGCCCACCTCATACTTATTCAGTGCTTTGCATGAAATATGGGTGTTGATCTCCTATCCTCTACAAAAGGACACAGACTTTTAAGTCAGAAAAAGAAGGTCCATAACCTCCTAACAGGATACTATGCAGACACTGATCTGTACGGTCTAAGAGCTAAAGGTAGCCACTAACGGTCCAATTTCTAGCGAAAAATCGTTCGAGCGATCAGAAATTCAGATCGGAAGTGAAATATTGTAATAAATCGTTCACTACACCATCAACAAACCAATCTTTACTTCCTATCTATCACAACCAACAAAAAAATCCAAATTTTGGTTCGACGAAAATTCATTCGGGCGACATTTTTTTCACTCGTTTATAATCGATTGTGTCCACCAATGGAGATTATTTACAACCAATCCGATCAGAATTTCTGATCGCTCAAACGATTTTTCGCTAGAAATTGGACCATTAGTGGCCACCTTTAGTCTGTATGGATAGGTACACAGTTATAGGCAAGTGCAGCAGCTCAATGGATTTTTACAGAGGTCATTTTCAAAAGCAATGTTTATCATTTTACACTAATCAACATAGTTTTTCTTTTTGAGAATATGTCTTGTCAGCTCTGCGCGTAGTTTTAATACAATGCTAGTTGTAGAGTATAGCTATCCTAGGGCATCTATTCACATTACTCCATTTAGAAAAAAATCAGATTGGTTATTATGCCTTAGCTGGCTATGAACTTACCACTAAATTACCAGAGCAGTAAGGATCAATGGGATGGACCAGCATGATCCTATTTTTTTTAGAGAAAACAGGGATTGCAGGAGATCGTGCGCATTTCCGCTCTGATGGCGGAGCTCCGCCTTCAGTCTCCCAGCGGCTATCGCCGCTGGGAGACTGTTAGACGCCGTCTTTTATCACTGTACAGCGCTGCGATCTAAGGCAGCGCTGTACTGGGCACAGCTGGCCTATGAAAGCTGATCGCTGTCATAGGCTGGCTAGGGGAGGGAGAGGGAATTATAAAAACTTTAAAAAAAACAGTATATTTATTACAAAACTAAAAAAATATATATTTATAAAAAATAAACACTCCTGGGAGCCATCACAGCCCACCAACAGAAAGCTCTGTTGGTGGGCAGAAAAGGGGTGGAGAATCACTAGTGTGCTGAGTTGTGCGGCCCTGCAGCGAGGCCTTAAAGATGCAATGGCCTAATTACCAAAAGATGGCCTAGTCTCCCTGTAAAATGCATATAAAATAAAATAATTCTTAGCAAACAATACTGCCCAAAGAAAGCCTAGTTTGTCCCACAAAAAAATAATATATAGATAATTTCAGTGTGATAAGTAGCAAGAAAATTATTGGTGAGGGAATGGTAGTGTGATGTGAAAATTGCTGTGGTTTTTAGGGGGAAAACCTGAGGGTGGGAAGTGCTTAAATAACTTTCAAGCACTTTGCATTCAAAAAAGTACCAAAAATAGGTGAAAAAATACAGTCAGAATCAGAATTATTTTGAGTATTTTCTTGCTTGATGATAGCTTAACCTCCCTGGCGATCAATTTCCCCAGGATTTCTGTGCAAAAAGTGATCAATTCATTTTCATAACCTTTTTTTTTCCCTGTAACTTGTGTCAAGCAAGGGTCTAGTATACAGTGCACGAGAGTAGTGAGTGTGTTCACACAACATGGTGTATGGACGTGTATAACTGTCAATATCGCCAGGGAGGTTAAAGGGCATCTTATTAACAAGATGGGCTCATTCATATGTGTGTAAATGAAATCATGAAGGCCCTTATTTAATTGACGTTTTCTCCTAAGTTTTCTCCTAGGTGATATTTTCACACCGTCTCAATAAAATGGCCTTGATTCATAAAAGTGCTGTCGGTAAGGTAACGTCGAGCGGGGAAACACCGCTGTCGGTATTTCCGCCTTCAGGGTGGTAATTCATAAAAATTTTACTAGTTGTGACAGGCGTGCGGAGATATTCCGCTGTAGGCAGGCGTTAGGCTGTCGGGAGACATGCGGAAACAGGAGAAGCAGGCGGAGTCCCTCCGTGCGGTGTTCTCTCTGCAGCTGCTTGGGAGGTCTGTCCCATTCACTGCAATGTATTCCGCACGCTTCTCGCCACATCAGAGGTAGCGGTAATACCCGTCCGCATACCGCTACCTATAATCTTTATGAATTGACATTTGTTACTTTTGCTATGATAATCACCGCGCAAGGCGGTGATTGATCACTCTGCTCGCGAATGTCGGCTTTTCATGCGGAAAAAGCCTTTATGAATACAGATTTTGCTGTGTGGTCGGTAAAGTGAGCAGTTTTCAGCATTTCCGAATGCGGGAATGCTTTATGAATCGAGGCCAATGTCTTTTAAGCCACCAGCAAAAAAGAAAATACTCATCATTTTAGCAACACTTTTTCACCTACTTTTGGTACTTTCTCAGTTGCAGAGTGCTGAAAAGTTGAAAGGTTAATTTAAAAAGAAGATTAAAGATTATCTTCAAGTAAAAAACTTTAAATAGAATCTGTACTCTAATATTCTTACAATAAAAAGCATACCATTCTATTCATTATTTTCTCCTGTGCCCCTCTGTGCTGTTTCTGCCACTCTCTGCTGCAATCCTGGCTTGTAATTAACAGTTTTAGGCAGTGTTTACAAACAAACTAAGCAGCTTCTAATAGGCTCAGCTAAGCATAGTGTGTGAGTCACTCAGAGTATGCAGGGGGCCTGCAGAGGGTGTGTATCGCTTCTACTAATCACAAGCAGCCCTGCACATTCCACACAATCAAGCTTTAGCCCGACAAACAGGACAGAGGAAAGATACATTGATTTATTACAGAGACAGTGCAGTTAGGAAAGACTGCAGTAAGCCAGAGCAGATTAGAACAGGCATAGGAACTTATAGGATAGAAGAACTAAGGCTGAAAAATTTGTTACAGAGTCTCTTTAAGAGAAAAACTGAATTGAATTAGAACTTTCTATATTTTCTCTTCAAGATGTATACTGGCAACAGAATTTGAAACATTTTGTAATCACGATTACATGATTTCTTTTTAGCGTCACCGGATTTGGCCTTATTAATACCACGGCACAGATATTCAGTGATGCTGGTTTCCAGAATGCGATATCGAGTGGTGCACCTGTCTCCCTGGGCACGTATGTCTACTTCCAACTGACTCTCGTATCTCCCATAGTAGACGGTTATGTCCTTAGAGCTGAAAATTGCTATGCCACTCCATTCAATGACAAAGACAGCTCTCTACGTGTGAATCTTGTGGTTGGTGGGTGAGTATTGTTTCACAAGCCACATATTGTGTTTGTTATTGTTGATTTATGAACAAATTAAAGGAAATTAGTTTTGAGAGATGTTGGTTGCCAATACTGACGTTTCCTTCAGGGATGAGGATCCGATGGATAAAATATTTTTTAGTTACTGATCAGAAGAAGTACTGTATGCAGAATCAGTGTTGTGACATTATTGTGATTTCACTGGCTGTATGCTACTTCCAGCTCCAGGACACAGACATGACTGGGGTCACACATACATATAGAAAGGAAGCTAGTATTTTCAGAAGGAAAAGAATAGAGAAGTTCTTCTTATTTCTAATGCACATCTGAGTTCTGCAGGATATGGACCTTGAACAAAACAGATATTAGATTGCACCAGCAGTTTCACAGGCACAAAGTAGATTTATTGCAAAATAAGATCCAAATACTACACAAAACATACCTAGAGCTTGACTGCCAGAAAGAGACTATACTATCTACTGGGCTGTTGCATGAGGCATCTTTGATTAGAGAAGGAGTCCCCCTAATCAGGGCAAAATTGTCTTTTTCTTTGTCTTTTTCTGAAAAATAGCCATGTGGCCTGTATAGGGAATAAGAGAACTGGTGATACCAACCACATTTCTGAGACTGCCAGATAAAACCAGATGACTATGACTAGATTAGGACAAACGCACTTCTGCTCTTTATTTTTTGTTGTTGCGGGTTTCCGTTGAGCTATTTGTTCAGAACACTCTCTTTTTTTAATATGTGAACCTTCAGGAAGGATTGTATACCCAAGACATGATTCTGTTTCCATTATAATTGTAATGTAGCATATGATGCAAAAAGTGGCATAGTCCTATACTGAGGCAAGATCCAGCTGTCTGTTGTGTAACTCTTCTCAGGATTGCTTTAAGGCAAACCTGAACTAAAAATAAACTGATGAGATAAACAATTAGGTCCCCAACCTTTTTTGACCCAAGGACCGCTTCAGCATCAGGCAATTTTTCCAAGGACCGGGCAGGTGCAAGCGTATGTGGGGCTGGGGGGGTTATTGCGCGGGGGGCAGGGTCATTACATAAAGAAGTCCTGGCAACACCAGCCCTACCTAACCACTATCTTCATCACCCTCAGCACTTTGGAAAAGATGTCTTCACACTGCACTGGGGCTGCTGCATAAGCCACCAGCACAAGGTACATTTGGTGTGACAGGTCGTGTGAAGGGGGGGGTACTGCCTGGGCTTCCTTATCTATTTACACAGTAATTTCCTCCCCTCATCTGCCTCCCCTCACTTTTACCCTTCCCTCCCACAGCCCCTTTACCCTCCTCCCCACACTCACTTCACCCTTTCCTCCTCCCTACACCCACTTCACACTTCCCTCCTCCTTACACACACACACACACACACACACACACACACACACACACACACACACACACACTCTTCCCTTCTCCCCACACTCACTTCACTTCTCCCCACACTCACTTTTACCCTTCCATTCTTCTTCCCACACTAGCTTCCAGCATCAGCTGCTCACCTCTAGTGTTGTCCGGATCATGAGCGATTTGGATCTTCGATCCGGATCTTTGTTGTGAGTCGAATCATCCGGATCATCAAAATGAACGATTCGGCCTCTCAGCGGGCAGCAGGGTCCTGGAAGCAGAGCAGAGATAGATCGCTCAGTTGGAGGGGAGCCAGCCTTGCAGGGACAGGTAGATGAGAGAGGGGACATGGTTGCCACTGCCTGATATGTGTAGAGCACACGTACTGGCTGTAATGTGCTGCTCATTTTAGGCTGTCTGTTCCTGCATAGTGAACAAATGGGAAACTTGTGGCTCAGAAGCACAGCTCAGTGACTTTGCAGACAGCGTGCTGTAACCCAGCACGCTGTCTGCAAAGTTACTGAGCTGTGCTTCTGAGCCACAAGTTTCCCATTTTTTCACTATGACAGGGCAGGCACTGTGATTGCTGTGCAATATGATCCTCCTGCACTCTGCTCTAAACAGCTGCACTTCACTTCTGCCTAAATGTATGATGTGTGTTGGAGGTGAGAAAAGGACACATTGGGGAATGCTTTCTTTCACTGTGAGACGTTTGCATTTAAAGTATACAGATGAACATATAGGTGAAATATATTTAAAGCATATGATTGCAACATGTGGGTAATGTGTGCAAAAAACATTTCTGCTCTCCCCTCTTCGTCCACCTCCTCCCTTCTCTGTCCACTCCCTGCCCTTCTCTGTCCTTCTTCTCCCCTTCTCTGTTTGTTCACCCCCCTCCCCTTCTCTGTCCACTGCAGGGAAAGTCCCGCCCTGCTAGTCATTTCACCCCCAGAACGCTTCCGTAGTAAAAATGATTTGAGATTCAGTTCAAAGATCCGGATCTTTTCAATGATCCGACTTAAATTATCCGAATCATTGAAAAGATCCGGACTTCCCATCTCTACTCACCTGGTGCAGACTGAACTCTGTGGCTGGCAAGAGACCAGAGTGTACCAGTCATCCTGACTGCTGCCACCTGGTGTCCATACAGACAGAAAGCATGCTGCATTACATATAACAGACACTGGGTGGCAGCAGTAACAATGGCTGCAGACGGCTCTTCTCTAAGGCTTCCTGCAAACCAGGGGCGGACTGACCATTAGGGCACTCGGGCACAGACCGAGGGCCCGTGGGCAGGGGGGGCCCGCCGCCCACCAGAGAACCCTGAGCAGGAGGGGAGACAGCCAGTGAAGGAGGGCGATGGGCATAGCAGCGGAGAAGGGGGGAAATTCCCCCCCTTCCCTCACCTTGGGGCCCCCCTTCCTGGCTCTCCCCTCCAGAATCTGTAAAGTGTCGGACTCGCACAGCGAGCAGCGGCTGACAGCGGGCAGAGACTTACCGCTGTACAGCCACCGGAGGGAGCGCTGATCTGTGTGCCACTAGTCTGGGATTTTCAAGCCCAGACTAGTGGCACACAGATAAGTGCTCCCTCTGGTGGCTGTACAGCGGTAAGTCTCCGCCCGCTGTCAGCCGCTACACGCTGTGCGACACTTTACAGATTCTGGAGGGGAGAGCCAGGAAGGGGGGCCCCAAGGTGAGGGAAGGGGGGGCGGGAAACTTCCTCCCTTCTCCGCTGCTATGCAAATCGCCCTCCTTCACTGGCTGTCTCCCCTCCTGAAAACACCTGCAAGCCTGGCTGCATATACTGGGGGCACTTATAGACCTAGCTACAGTACATATACTGAGGGCACCCATAGACCTGGCTATACTGGGGAGACCTATACACCTGGCTGCATATACTGGGGGCACATATACACCTGACTACATAAACTGGGGGCACGTATACACCTGACTACATAAACTGGGGGCACTTATAGACCTAGCTACATATACTGGGGGCACCTATAGACCTGGCTATACTGGGGACACCTATACACATGGCTGCATATACTGGGGAGACCTATACACTTGGCTGCATATACTGGGGGCACTTATAGACCTAGCTACATATACTGAGGGCACCTATAGACCTGGCTATACTGGGGAGACATATACACCTGGCTGCATATACTGGGGAGACCTATACTCCTGGCTGGATATACTGGGGGCACTTATAACCCTGACTACATATACTGGGGGCACTTATAGACCTAGCTACATATACTGGGAGCACCTATAGACCTGGCTATACTGGGGACACCTTTATACCTGGCTGCATATACTGGGGAGACCTATACACCTGGCTGCATATACTGGGGGCACTTATACACCTGACTACATATACTGGGGGCACTTTTAGACCTAGCTACATATACTGGGGCACCTATACACCTGGCTGTATATACTGGGGACACCTATAGACCTGGCTATACTGGGGACACCTTTACAACTGGCTACATATACTGGGGACACCTAAAGACCTGGCTATCTATACAGGAGACACCTATAGACCTGGCTACATGTACTGGGGACACCTATAGACCTGACTATCTGTACTGGGGACACCTATAGGCCTGGCTACCTATTCTGGAGACACGTGTAGACCTGGCTAGTGGCTACCTATACTGGGGACACCTATAGACCTGGCTATCTTAACTGGGGACATCTATAGACCTGGCTATCTTAAATGGGGACATCTATAGACCTGGTTATCTATTCTGGGGACACCTGTAGACTAGGCTACTTATACTGGGGACACCTATAGACCTGGATACCTGCACTGGGAAAACCAATAGACCTGGTTACTTCCACTGGGGATACCTTTTGACCTGGTTACCTATACTGGGGGCACCTATTTTGGGGGAACTGCTGCCAGATTAACTATTTTGGGGAACTGCTGCTGCCAGATTAAGTGTATTTTGAGAAACAGCTGCCAGATTATGTGTATTTTTGGGGAACCGCTGCCAGATTGTGTATAATGGGGGAACTGCTGCTTCCAGATTCTGTGTATTTTGGGGGGAACCACTGCTGCTACATGTATTTTTGGTGATCCGCTGCCAGATTACGCATATTTTGTGGAGCCGCTGCCAAATTATGTGTATTTGGGGGAACCGCTGCTGCCAGATAACGTCTATTTTGGGGGAACGACTGCGCTATAATCTGTATTTTGGAGGAACCTCTGCCAAATTGCATGGATTTTTGGTGAAATGCTGTCAGATTACATGTATTTTGGGGGGAAACACTATGGCAGAGTTCAAACTCCCCCAGCAGACCTTTTACACCACTGCTAAGGTTATGTATATTTTGCCCCACCCATGACCACGCCCACATTATGTTGCGTGACCACACCCATGGGGGGTTTTATCAGTTTAAAATATCACAATATAACATATTTACTGTTGTCAGTAAATTATTATATCTTAGTCTGTAAAAATATATAATGTGAAAGGTGGTAAACACTGGTATGGGGGCCCCATAATCTCCTATTGCCCGGGGGCCCCATGAGTTGTCAGTCCGCTCCTGCTGCAAACTTCACATGACACTTCTCTCTGCACTGTTATGACAGATGGCACGGCCCAGCTCAGAACAGCCTGCGGCCCAGTAATACATAGCAGCCCTGAACTGCTCTAATCTAATACGCAGCAGCCCTGAACTGCTCTAATCAAATACGCAGCAGCCCTGAACTGCTCTAATCTAATACGTAGCAGCCCTGAGCTGCTCTAATGTAATGCGTAGCATCCCTGAGCTGCTCTAATCTAATACGTAGCAGCCCTGAACTGCTCTAATCTAATACGCAGCAGCCCTGAACTGCTCTAATCAAATACGCAGCAGCCCTGAACTGCTCTAATCTAATACGTAGCAGCCCTGAGCTGCTCTAATGTAATGCGTAGCATCCCTGAGCTGCTCTAATCTAATACGTAGCAGCCCTGAACTGCTCTAATCTAATACGTAGCAGCCCTGAACTGCTCTAATCTAATACGTAGCAGCCCTGAACTGCTATAATCTAATACGTAGCAGCCCTGAACTGCCTCTAATCTAATATGTAGCAGCCCTGAACTGCTCTAATCTAATGCGTAGCAGCCCTGAACTGCACTAATCTAACATGTGGCAGCCCTGAACTGCCCTAATCTAATACGTAGCAGCTCTGAACTGCTCTAATCTAATATGTGGCAGCCCTGAGCTGCTCTAATCTAATGCGTAGCAGCCCTGAACTGCTCTAATCTAATATGTAGCAGTCCTGAACTGCTCTAATCTAATATGTAGCAGCCCTGAACTGCTCTAATCTAATATGTAGCAGCCCTGAACTGCTCTAATCTAATACGCAGCAGCCCTGAACTGCTCTAATCTAATGCGTAGCAGCCCTGAACTGCTCTAATCTAATGCGTAGCAGCCCTGAACTGCTCTAATCTAATATGTAGCAGCCCTGAACTGCTCTAATCTAATACGTAGCAGCCCTGAACTGCTCTAATCTAATGCGTAGCAGCCCTGAACTGCTCTAATCTAATACGTAGCAGCCCTGAACTGTTCTGATCTAATATGTGGCAGCCCTGAACTGCTCTAATCTAATGCGTAGCAGCCCTGAACTGCTCTAATCTAATGCGTAGCATCCCTGAGCTGCTCTAATCTAATATGTAGCAGCCCTGAACTGCTCTAATCTAATATGTAGCAGCCCTGAACTGCTCTAATCTAATACGTAACAGCCCTGAACTGCTATAATCTAATACATAGCAGCCCTAAACTGCCTCTAATCTAATATGTAGCAGCCCTGAACTGCTCTAATCTAATAAGTGGCAGCCCTGAACTGCTCTAATCTAATGCGTAGCAGCCCTGAACTGCTCTAATCTAATAAGTGGCAGCCCTGAACTGCTCTAATCTAATAAGTAGCAGCCCTGAACTGCTCTAATCTAATAAGTAGCAGCCCGGAACTGCTCTAATCTAATACGTAGCAGCCCAGAACTGCTCTAATCTAATACGTAGCAGCCCTGAGCTGCCCTAATCTAATACGTAGCAGCTCTGAACTGCTTTAATCTAATATGTGGCAGCTCTGAACTGCTCTAATCTAAAAAGTGGCAGCCCTGAACTGCTTTAATCTAATACGTAGCAGCCCTGAACTGCTCTAATCTAATACGTAGCAACCCTGAACTGCTCTAATCTAATATGTAGCAGCCCTAAACTGCTCTAATCTAATGCGTAGCAGCCCTAAACTGCTCTAATCTAATGCGTAGCAGCCCTGAACTGCTCTAATCTAATACGTAGCAGCCCTGAACTGCTCTAATCTAATACGTAGCAGCCATGAACTGCTCTAATCTAATACGCAGCAGCCCTGAACTGCTCTAATCTAATGCGTAGCAGCCCTGAACTGCTCTAATCTAATATGTAGTAGCCCTGAACTGCTCTAATCGAATACGTAACAGCCCTGAACTGCTCTAATCTAATGCGTAGCAGCCCTGAACTGCTCTAATCTAATACGTATCAGCCCTGACCTGTTCTGATCTAATATGTGGCAGCCCTGAACTGCTCTAATCTAATGCGTAGCAGCCCTGAACTGGTCTAATCTAATATGTAGCAGCCCTGAACTGCTCTAATCTAATATGTAGCAGCCCTGAACTGCTCTAATCTAATACGTAGCAGCCCTGAACTGCTCTAATCTAATACGTAGGAGCCCTGAACTTCTCTAATCTAATACATAGCAGCCCTGAACTGCTCTACTCTAATACGTAGCAGCCCTGAACCACTCTAATCTAATACGTAGCAGCCCTGAACTGCTGTAATCTAATATGTAGCAGCCCTGAACTGCTCTTATCTAATACGTAGCAGCCCTGAACTGCTCTAATCTAATACGTAGTAGCCCTGAACTGCTCTAATCTAATATGTAGCAGCCCTGAACTGCTCTAATCTAATACGTAGCAGCCCTGAACTGCTCTAATCAAATACATAGCAGCCCTGAACTGCTCTAATCTAATACGTAGCAGCCCTGAACTGCTCTAATCTAATATGTCGCAGCCCTGAACTGCTCTAATCTAATACATAGCAGCCCTGAACTGCTCTAATCTAATACGTAGCAGCCCTGAACTGATCTAATCTAATACGTAGCAGCCCTGAACTGCTCTAATCTAATATGTAGCAGACCTGAATTGCTCTAATCTAATACGTAGCAGCCCTGAACTGCTCTAATCAAATACGTAGCAGCCCTGAACTGCTCTAATCTAATATGTAGCAGCCCTGAGCTGGTCTACTCTAATACGTAGCAGCCCTGAACTGCTCTAATCCAATACGTAACAGCCCTGAACTGCTCTAATCTAATACGTATCAGCCATGAACTGCTCTAATCTAATACGTAGCAGCCCTGAATTGCTCTAATCTAATACGTAGCAGCCCTGAACTGCTCTAATCTAATACGTAGCAGCCCTGAACTGCTCTAATCTAATATGTAGCAGCCCTGACCTGCTCTAATCTAATACGTAGCAGCCCTGAACTGCTCTATTCTAATACGTAGCAGCCCTGAGCTGCTCTAATCTAATATGTAGCAGCCCTGAGCTGCTCTAATCTAATATGTAGCAGCCCTGAACTGCTCTAATCTAATATGTAGCAGCCCTGCGCTGCTCTAATCTAATACGTAGCAGCCCTGAACTGCTCTAATCTAATGCGTAGCAGCCCTGAACTGCTCTAATGTAATGCGTAGCAGCCCTGAACTGCTCTAATCTAATACGTAGCAGCCCTAAACTGCTCTAATCTAATATGTAGCAGCCATGAACTGCTCTAATCTAATACGCAGCAGCCCTGAACTGCTCTAATGTAATGCGTAGCAGCCCTGAACTGCTCTAATCTAATGCGTAGCAGCCCTGAACTGCTTTAATCTAATACGTAACAGCCCTGAACTGCTGTAATCTAATACGTAGCAGCCCTGAACTGCTCTAATCTAATACGCAGCAGCCCTGAACTGCTCTAATCTAATGCGCAGCAGCCCTGAACTGCTCTAATCTAATACGTAGCAGCCCTGAACTGCTCTAATCTAATATGTAGCAGCCCTGAACTGCTCTAATCTAATACGTAACAGCCCTGAACTGCTCTAATCTAATGCGTAGCAGCCCTGAACTGCTCTAATCTAATACGTAGCAGCCCTGAACTGTTCTGATCTAATATGTGGCAGCCCTGAACTGCTCTAGTCTAATGCGTAGCAGCCCTGAACTGGTCTAATCTAATATGTAGCAGCCCTGAACTGCTCTAATCTAATATGTAGCAGCCCTGAACTTCTCTAATCTAATACATAGCAGCCCTGAACCGCTCTACTCTAATACGTAGCAGCCCTGAACCGCTCTAATCTAATACTTAGCAGCCCTGAACTCAGGGGCGTAGCAATAGGCCCTGCAGCGCCTGCGCCCGCGGGGGGGCCCGCTCGGGGCCGTTTTTTGGGGGCTGGAGGGGTGGCAGCATGAGGGGAAAGCCTTGCCCACAGTCGGCGGGGAGAGGGGAAGTTCCCCCCTCTCCCTCACCTCGGGGCTCTCCCCTCTGCGCTCCCCTCCAGCTAGTGAATGTGTGTGGGCAGCGGGCAGCGGCGGCGGGATACATACCTTCTTCCTTGCGTTCCATCGCGGCCTTCTCGCTCTAGCGGCTGACGTCACTTCCGGATTTTCAGGTGTCTGCTGCCCACATTACGATTTTCTGGTCACTGCTGCCCACATTGCGATTTTCTGGTCACTGCTGCCCACATTACGATTTTCAGGTGTCTGCTGCCCGCATTACGATTTTCTGGTGTCTGCTGCCCACATTGCGATTTTCTGGTCACTGCTGCCCACATTACGATTTTCAGGTGTCTGCTGCCCACATTACGATTTTCTGGTGTCTGCTGCCCACATTGCGATTTTCTGGTCACTGCTGCCCACATTGCGATTTTCTGGTCACTGCTGCCCACATTGCGATTTTCAGGTGTCTGCTGCCCACATTACGATTTTCAGGTGTCTGCTGCCCACATTACGATTTTCAGGTGTCTGCTGCCCACATTACGATTTTCTGGTCACTGCTGCCCACATTGCGATTTTCTGGTCACTGCTGCACACATTACGATTTTCAGGTGTCTGCTGCCCACATTGCGATTTTCAGGTGCCTGCTGCCCACATTACGATTTTCAGGTGTCTGCTGCCCACATTACGATTTTCTGGTGACTGCTGCCCACATTACGATTTTCAGGTGCCTGCTGCCCACATTACGATTTTCAGGTGTCTGCTGCCCACATTACGATTTTCTGGTCACTGCTGCCCACATTGCGATTTTCTGGTCACTGCTGCCCACATTGCGATTTTCAGGTGTCTGCTGCCCACATTGCGATTTTCTGGTGTTTGCTGCCCACATTACGATTTTCTGGTGTCTGCTGCCCACATTACGATTTTCTGGTGACTGCTGCCCACATTACGATTTTCAGGTGCCTGCTGCCCACATTACGATTTTCTGGTGACTGCTGCCCACATTACGATTTTCTGGTGACTGTTGCCCACATTGCGATTTTCTGGTGACTGCTGCCCACATTGCGATTTTCTGGTGACTGCTGCCCACATAAGGATTTTCTGGTGACTGCTGCCCACATTAGGATTTTCTGGTGTGTGCTGCCCACATTATGATATTCTGGTGACTGACTGCTGCCCACATTAGGATTTTCTGGTGACTGCTGCCCACATTACGATATTCTGGTGACTGCTGCCCACATTAGGATTTTCTGGTGACTGATGCCCACATTGCGATTTTCTGGTGACTGCTGCCCACATGGCGATTTTCTGGTCACTGCTGCCCACATGGCGATTTTCTGGTGAACTCTGCCCACATTACGATTTTCTGTCCCACATTACGATATTCTGGTGAACGCTGCCCACATTACGATTGTCTGGTGAATGCTGTCCACGTTACAATTCTCTGGTGACTGCTGCTCACGTTACAATTTTCTGGTGAACTCTGCCCACATTATGATTTTCTGGTGAACTCTGCCCACATTATGATTTTCTGGTGAACGCTGCCCACATTACGATTGTCTGGTGAATGCTGTCCACGTTACAATTTTCTGGTGACTGGTGCCCACATTACGATTTTCTGGTGAACTCTGCCCACATTATGATTTTCTAAAGGCCCACATTACGATTTTCTGGTGAACTCTGCCCACATTACGATTTTCTGGCCCACATTACGATTGTCTGGTAAAATGCTGCCCACTTTACAATTAATTTACAGTGAAACGCTGCCCCATTACGATTATTTGGCACCTATGGGGGGGGGGGGGGCCCATCCAAATATTCGCAGGGGGGCCCAGTGATTTCTAGTTACGCCCCTGCCTGAACTGCTTTAATCTAATACGTAACAGCCCTGAACTGCTGTAATCTAATACGTAGCAGCCCTGAACTGCTCTAATCTAATACGCAGCAGCCCTGAACTGCTCTAATCTAATGCGCAGCAGCCCTGAACTGCTCTAATCTAATACGTAGCAGCCCTGAACTGCTCTAATCTAATACGTAGCAGCCCTGAACTGCTCTAATCTAATATGTAGCAGCCCTGAACTGCCTCTAATCTAATATGTAGCAGCCCTAAACTGCTCTAATCTAATACGAAGCAGCTCTGAACTGCCCTAATATAATACGTAGCAGCCCTGAACTGCTCTAATCTAATGCGAAGCAGACCTGAACTGCTCTAATCTAATGAGTAGCAGCCCTGAACTGCTCTACTCTAATACGTAGCAGCCCTGAACTGCTCTAATCTAATATGTAGCAGACCTGAACGGCTTTAATCTAATACGTAGCAGCCCTAAACTGCTCTAATCTAATATGTAGCAGCCCTGAACTCAGGCCCGGATTTCTGCAAAGGCCACAAAGGCCACGGGCTAGGGCGATAAAATCAGATAAGATCAGAAGGGCGGCAGGACTTGGAGAGAAAAGAGGTCATATGTCAAAGTAAATCATCTCCTCTGTTCCCACAGCGCAGCCATCCAGCGCCCTGCTCTGCACTAATAGATGAATTCCAGAGTTCCCCAATCCCTGTACCTCTCACTTCCTGATGTGTTATAACAATCAGGATCAATCATTACTGTTACCTGATGATCCAATTATGATCGACATACAGTACAAGTGGATGTGAGAAATACCAGGGATTTACATTACAAAGCAGATAAAACTAAGTTCAGCTGAGTTCTAATGCAGGCATTCACAAACATTTCTGCTAGTTTCTTTGCCTTTTTTTTTACAGCTGTGACACTGACTGACCCCGGCAGTTGTAAATTACACTTTCTTATCTAGCCATAATTTATTGCTTTTTTTTCTTCCTAGCCAGTGATCTCCTCTCTGCTTAAGTTAACTCTTTCCTGACTCATTTTCTGTCCGTCAGCTCCGACCATCTATGAGAACTGATGCAGCCTGGAATAAAAATGCTGTATGCTTCCCTTTCATTGCTAAACTGTCACTGTCACCTGAGCTGTTACTACCTCTATGCTAGTGTGTATGGTTTGGCACCCTTCTGCTTTCCTGTAGTGTTAGAGCATTCTACCATCTTAGCCATCAGTAAAAGCAGAGAGTTTTGAATCAGGATGATACCATTTATTGGCTTAAAAGAAAAAGAGTAATCTTTCTGCTAATAAGCCTTCTTCATACTTTGTTGCTGTATACTGCCAATATGTTATTATTATGTACATTCAGCATTCAAAAGAGATACGTAGATTTTTCAGCAAATATAAATAAATGTCATTCAGATGCTTTAAAGTGGAGCTGAACTCTTGCACAGGAAAGAAGGAAAACAGAGAAATGCACCCTGTATGTATTTAGAGAGCCTTTCGAATTCTTCCACATCTGTGTCTAATCACAAATTTGATATCTTCCCTGTGTCACCTGACTGCCACAGCATATAAGCTTATTTTAAAGCACAAGATGTTAATATATTTGCTTCCATGAAAGTAGGAATTAGACACACTGTCTATTTATTGCAGGATTTGTATCAGCTGTAACAAAAATGTTTTTTTGTAAAGGTTATGTTGTTGCATATCTTTTAGAGCAGAGAGGAAGTTCTGAGTTCAGGTCCACACTAATTACAACCAAACATCCAAAGTGGGTCTTGACAGGATGTTTGCTACTTACCTGTTCTCTGTTTTGGATGGGCTTCTCTCCATTGCTCTGCCCTGCCACTTATTTGTGGCTCCGACTGCAGCCAGTCGCACAGAGGACAAAGAAGCAGCGCATGCTCTGGCCACTCACGCTCCCTGACACCTGTTTGTGGCTCTGACTGCTGCCAGTCGCACAGAGGATAAAGAAGCAGTGCATGCTCTGGCCACTTGAGCTCCCTGTAATTTCCTGCTCCTGCCCAGATGTGCACAGCAACCGAGGCCAGTATAGTGTTATGCATTCTTGACAAGTACCGATCATACATCACCGTAATTTCTCAAGTATGCATTCCCAGAACACTATCGGCTGCTGTGCACATTCGGGCAGGAGCGCAAATTTCCATCGTGAGAGGACAGAGAGCATCCACTGATTCTTTGTTCAATGAGGGGCACAGCAGCACAACTGAAATGGGCCCATTCAAACCAGTGATCGCTAGTCAGATAGTTGGCCAGAATGTTTTTTGGTGGTGGTGGTGGTTGCGGGGGGGGCGCTTGGTGACAGCAGGCCTAGGGCACTGGTAAGTACAAATCCGGCCCTGCCTGAACTGCCTCTAATCTAATATGTAGCAGCCCTGAACTGCTCTAATCTAATACGTAGCAGCCCTGAACTTCTCTAATCTAATGCGTAGCAGCCCTGAGCTGCTCTAATCTAATACGTAGCAGCCCTGAACTGCTCTAATCTAATACGTCGCAGCCCTGAACTGCTCTAATCTAATACGTATCAGCCCTGAACTGCTCTAATCTAATACGTAGCAACCCTGAACTGCTCTAATCTAATACGTAGCAGCCCTGAGCTGCTCTAATCTAATATGTAGCAGCCCTGAACTGCTCTAATCTAATATGTAGCAGCCCTGAGCTGCTCTAATCTAATACGTAGCAGCCCTGAACTGTTTTAATCTAATACGTAGCAGCCCTGAACTGCTCTAATCAAATACATAGCAGCCCTGAACTGCTCTAATCTAATACGTAGCAGCCCTGAACTGCTCTAATCTAATATGTCGCAGCCCTGAACTGCTCTAATCTAATACATAGCAGCCCTGAACTGCTCTAATCTAATATGTAGCAGCCCTGAACTGCTCTAATCTAATACGTAGCAGCCCTGAACTGCTCTAATCTAATATGTAGCAGCCCTGAGCTGCTCTAATCTAATATGTAGCAGACCTGAATTGCTCTAATCTAATACGTAGCAGCCCTGAACTGCTCTAATCAAATACGTAGCAGCCCTGAACTGCTCTAATCTAATATGTAGCAGCCCTGAGCTGGTCTAATCTAATACGTAGCAGCCCTGAACTGCTCTAATCCAATACGTAGCAGCCCTGAACTGCTCTAATCTAATACGTAGCAGCCATGAACTGCTCTAATCCAATACGTAGCAGCCCTGAATTGCTCTAATCTAATACGTAGCAGCCCTGAACTGCTCTAATCTAATACGTAGCAGCCCTGAACTGCTCTAATCTAATATGTAGCAGCCCTGACCTGCTCTAATCTAATACGTAGCAGCCCTGAACTGCTCTAATCTAATACGTAGCAGCCCTGAGCTGCTCTAATCTAATATGTAGCAGCCCTGAACTGCTCTAATCTAATATGTAGCAGCCCTGAACTGCTCTAATCTAATACGTAGCAGCCCTGAACTGCTCTAATCTAATACGTAGCAGCCCTGAACTGCTCTAATCTAATACGTAGCAGCCAGGGGCGTCGCTAGCCCTATTCTGGGGGGGCACGTGCCCCCAATTTGTCCTGGGGTGCCACGGATCTCTTCGCGCCGCCCGGCCGCCGCTCACCCCCTCTGTCAGCGGCTCCCTCCAGCCGCCGCCGCCGCGTCACTCAGACCTCAGGATCAGGCGGCGAGCCGGCGACCAATCGTGCGGGCGCTAGGACCCAGCGCCCGCACTGATATGCGGAAGTGACATCACTTCCGCATATAGAGCGGGTGCGTCCGGCGCCCGCTCGTACTGGTCGGGTCGCCGCTGATCCTGAGGTCTGACTACACTGCCAGGTGAGGGGGGAGCGGCGGCGGCTAGAGGGGGAGCCTCCCTGTCACTCACTCACTACCTAAAGGGGCTCCCTGGCACTCACTCACTACCTAAAGGGCTTCCCTGTCACTCACTCACTACCTAAAGGGGCTCCCTGGCACTCACTCACTACCTAAAGGGGCTCCCTGGCACTCACTCACTACCTAAAGGGGCTCCCTGGCACTCACTTACTACCTAAAGGGCCTCCCTGTCACTCACTCTCTACCTAAAGGGGCTCCCTGGCACTCACTCACTACCTAAAGGGCCTCCCTGTCACTCACTCACTACCTAAAGGGGCTCCCTGTCACTCACTCACCACCTAAAGGGGCTCCCTGGAACTCACTCACTACCTAAAGGGGCTCCCTGGCACTCACTCACTGCCTAAAGGGGCTCCCTGGCACTCACTCACTGCCTGAAGGGGCTCCCTGGCACCCACTCACTACCTAAAGGGCCTCCCTGTCACTCACTTACTACCTAAAGGGGCTCCCTGTCACTCACTCACTACCTAAAGGGGCTCCCTGGCACTCACTCACTACCTAAAGGGGCTCCCTGTCACTCACTCACTACCTAAAGGGGCTCCCTGGCACTCACTACCTAAAGGGGCTCCCTGGCACTCACTCACTACCTAAAGGGGCTCCCTGTCACTCACTCACTTCCTAAAGGGGCTCCCTGGCACTCACTCACTGCCTGAAGGGGCTCCCTGGCACTCACTCACTACCTAAAGGGCCTCCCTGTCACTCACTCACTGCCTAAAGGGGCTCCCTGGCACTCACTCACTGCCTGAAGAGGCTCCCTGTCACTCACTCACTGCCTAAAGGGCCTCCCTGTCACTCACTCACTGCCTAAAGGGGCTCCCTGTCACTCACTCACTGCCTGAAGGGCCTCCCTGGCACTCACTCACTGCCTAAAGGGGCTCCCTGGCACTCACTACCTAAAGGGGCTCCCTGGCACTCACTCACTACCTAAAGGGGCTCCCTGGCACTCACTCACTGCCTAAAGGGGCTCCCTGGCACTCACTCACTGCCTGAAGGGGCTCCCTGGCACTCACTCACTACCTAAAGGGCCTCCCTGTCACTCACTCACTACCTAAAGGGGCTCCCTGTCACTCACTCACTACCTAAAGGGGCTCCCTGGCACTCACTCACTACCTAAAGGGGCTCCCTGTCACTCACTCACTACCTAAAGGGGCTCCCTGGCACTCACTCACTACCTAAAGGGGCTCCCTGGCACTTACTCACTACCTAAAGGGGCTCCCTGTCACTCACTCACTACCTAAAGGGGCTCCCTGGCACTCACTCACTGCCTGAAGGGGCTCCCTGGCACTCACTCACTACCTAAAGGGCCTCCCTGTCACTCACTCACTGCCTAAAGGGGCTCCCTGGAACTCACTCACTGCCTGAAGGGGCTCCCTGGCACTCACTCACTGCCTAAAGGGGCTCCCTGGCACTCACTCACTACCTAAAGGGGCTCCCTGGCACTCACTATCGGGGTCCCTGTCACTCACTACCTAATTGGAGGCGCCTGTCACTCACTAGCTAACCTGGGGGTCCTTGTCACTCACTACCTAACTTGGGGGGCTACCATATTAAGGGGGCATTCTGCCTATTTATGTGAAATGCTGTCTATTTATGTGCCTCATGACTGCTGAATTTGTCTTGTTGGGAGCCTTATGATTTGTTGGGGGCCTCAAGATTGCTGAATTTATCTTGTTGGGGGCCTCATGATTTGTTGGGGGCCTCATGATTTCTGAATTTGTCTTGTTGGGGGCCTCATGATTTGTTGGAGGCCTCATGATTGCTGAATTTGTCTTGTTGGGGGCCTCATGATTTGTTGGGGGCCTCATGATTGCTGAATTTGTCTTGTTGGGGGTCACATGATTGCTAACTGCGAGACTATGGGAAAAGCTGAATCCTTATCATATGAGACAATAGCATTAAACCTACTTTTTTAGCTTTTTAAAACAGAAAATAAAACTGGGAGGTTCTAAAAAATTGAATACATTTTTCAGGAGTAGGATGGATGAAATTGTTTATCTTCACAGTTTATTTTCAACTTGGATTTTCCATAATGTTCATGTATGAGTTAAAACGTTTGTACAGTATTTAGTTTAAATTGCTGTTGCCACTTTGCGATAGATAAGTGACTTTTGGGTTGCAGTTTGGGCACTCGGCCTCCAAAAGGTTCGCCACCACTGTCATAATGTAATGTCCCACCATTGCTAGGTTCATGTAAATTTGTCTCCACCCGTTACCACACCTATATTCTGGTCCATGGCCCACCCATTTTTCGGTGCGGCGCGATAAGCACGCCGCACAACCTGATCCTCATATTTTTGGCACGCTAGCTGCAGTGTGCTGAATTCTGCTGCCTACAGTATGTACAGTATACGCTGTTTTCTAGTGCCTGCACTGTGTGCTGATTTACCTCCAGTGTGTACAGTGTAAGGTGTTACTCTGTGCCTTTACTGATTGTAAACCAGCTATATTGTATGCTGATCCCTGCTACTTTCAGTATGTACAGTATTAGCTGTAAAGCCTGGTACACACATACAATTTTGATTAGCCAATTTTAGCTCTGTTCATAAAATTCATTGTCTGTTGGCCCACTTACTGCACGGGGGTGGTAAAATTGGGGGTCAGTGATTGACCAATCAAAATTGTATGTACGTATACATCTTTGATCTATGCCTATGCTGATTATAAATTATCTAAATAAAGGACAGGGGGCTCCATCCAATATATCGATGGGCAGGCCCGTTATCTGTAGCTTACACCGCTGCTAAGTTCATGTACATTTGGCCGCACCCATGGCCACGCCCACTCACCTCATGCCCACGCCCATTTTCACCTCCCCACCTGGTGCCCACAGGTGCCCCCGATCTCCAAGGACCCTAGAAACGCCCCTGGTAGCAGCCCTGAACTGCTCTAATCTAATAAGTAGCAGCCCTGAACTGCTCTAATCTAATACGTAGCAGCCCTGAACTGTATAATACCTTGAAATTGCATTAAATAAAACTATTGTCCTTGTTTTATTCGTACTCTGCTTAAAAATGTATATTACGTAATTCTAATTAATGTTGGATTATTAATTGATATTTTTTATCTTGTATTATGAGTGAATCACTGCGGCTGGATTCACAGTGGTCAGTTGCATAACACACGTGTTATAATGTTTGTGAGACTGGACATTGACTTTAATACAAAGCCTGCATGCAGCAAGTTAGAATAACGCGATCAGTTACAACACAGTACTGTTAACAGGCCCATAAAATTGTATGGACAATGAGTTCGAATGCAGACTTAAAGAGAGTCTGAAGCGAGAATAAATCTCGCTTCAGACCTCATAGATAGCAGGGGCATGTGTGCCCCTGCTAAAACGCCGCTATCCCGTGGCTTAACGGGGGTCCCTTCACCCCCAAATCCCCTCCGTACAGCGGGGGAGCGCTTTTGCATTGGGGTAGGGCCAACCGCCGCAGCCCTGCCCCACGCGCGTCTGTCAGACACGTATCTTCGCCTCTCCCCCGCTCCTCTCAGTCTTCCTTCACTCAGAGGGGCGGGGGAGAGGCGGCGATGCGCGTCTGATAGACGCGACTAGAGGCAGGGCTGCAGCCATTAGCCCTGCCTCCAGGAAGAGATTTTTCATGACCAACTTTGCGACCAAGTCTTGCGGGGGTGGGTTTGGGGGTGAAGGGACCCCCGTTTAGCTGCGGGATAGCGGCGTTTTAGCAGGGGCACACATGCCCCTGCTAACTATGAGCTCTGAAGCGAGATTTATTCTCGCTTCAGAGTCTCTTTAATCTGCAATGCAACTGAGCACCGTGAACTAGCCCCCCTTTATGTCAAGGGATAAATGCTGCATAATGCCGTTTCTCTTCTTTTTGTTTTTTGGGTTTTTTTTGTAATTGCAGTAAATACTGAACAAATTTTTATTTTTTAAAAAGAAAAAAGGCTCAAGAATAGATGCACAGCATGTTTAACTTGCTACTATAAACCTGCATTTTGCTCCTAGGTGTGCTGCTGATGAAGGCGTGGACACCGTTGTCATCCAAAATGGAGTTTCCACAGACGTGAAAATGGAAATGGTTGCTTTCCGATTTACTGGGTACCCATTGGTTTACATGTTCTGTGATGTATCACTTTGTCTTAAAAGTGACAAATGTACACAGGTGAGCAATAGTATTGGTGAGATGATAGTGCAAAGCTTGGTGCCCACGTGGTATACATTTAAAGTTGCTGCAGACAAATTCTCATTACAGCCTATGACACAGCCCAAATCAACTGCACAGTTGTGTGGCAAAATTATCCATCTCGCCCATGTGAAGATGGATCAGAGGATCAAAGCCAACAAACGATCATTCCTCAATCTATCTTCACAATTGATAAACAACAGCACGAACAATCATTTAAACTATAGTTTAAATGATTGCGATAACATTTTTACGCATGTTCAGCAAAAATTGCATAATGGCTATTGACCTTTTGTGTCATGGTGTCATGGAGTGCATTGACATTTGTAAACATGCTGTGCTTTAACACCTCATTTATTAATTAATTAATGATATATAAGTTGGTCATTTAACCAGGGGTGCCCAAATGTGTGTTTATACTGTTTAACAGTCTCTCTATACATGCAATGGACAGTTTTCTTCACATAGGCCTAGTGCACACCAGAGCGTTTCGGCTGCGGTTTGCGATCCGCTTGCGGGTGCGGATCCGCTTGGGTAATGTATTTCAATGGGCTGGTGCACACCAGAGCGGGAGGCGTTTTGCAGAAACGCATACTCCCGGGCTGCTCCAGATTTTGGATTGCGGATGCGTTTCTGCCTCAATGTTAAGTATAGGAAAAACGCAAACCGCTCTGAAAAACGGCACTTCAGAGCGGTTTGCCAGGCATTTTTTGTTACAGTAGCTGTTCAGTAACAGCTTTACTGTAACAATACATGAAATCTACTACACCAAAAACGCTTCACAAAACCGCAAAATGCTAGCTGAAACGCTACAGAAAAATAAGAAAAAGCGGATCTGCTAGCGGTTTTTGGTGGGCACCAGGCCTAAGTTGGGGTTCACCATCACTGAGAGACAATCTTAGCACAGCATGATTATCAACGGATGGAAAGATAGGTGTGAACTATGTTTAATCACAGAAAGGGCTCACCTGAAAGACAACCAACCAGAAGACAGGCGGGAAGAATAAACTCAGCCACACTTGGCTAAAGAACCTCCTATATCTGCCGTACTCCATATAAGATGGGTAAAAGATGGGTAATAATGTTAAAAGAGGTGGCACCAAAAATTGTTAATGCAATTATGAACCATTTGAAAAGGAGAAGAGAGATGGATCTCCAATATTCATACACCAAAATGGACATTAATGTATTGCTTACGATTTGTGGAGGAGCTTGTGTTGCTTATTTTTGACATGATTTGTAGGCAAGCGAAACACTTTTTCAATTGAATTAAATAAATTATATAGCCTATTATGGAGTGTGATTGCTGGAGGTAAGTGCACTTTTTTACGGATCCATCTGAAAATGGCGCCTGCAAATAATGGCGCACGGTGTTGCCGCTAATCCGTTTGTCGCTTATCGCTATTTAACGTTAAAGCCTTATCGCTATTTAGCGTTAACACACAGAACCCTCTCTGTACCCATCCCTAAACCCTAGACCCTCCCCCCCCCCAGGTGGTGCCTAACCCTAACCACTTTCCTGGTGGTGCCTAACCCTAAGACCCCCCTGGTGGTGCCTAACCCTAACCACCCCCCTAGTGGTGCCTAACCCTAAGACCTCCCTGGTGGTGCCTAACCCTAACCACCCCCCTGGTGGTGCCTAACCCTAACCACTTCCCTGGTGGTGCCTTACCCTAAGACCTCCCTGGTGGTGCCTAACCCTAAATCTCCCCATGTGGTGCCTAACCCTAACCTTGACAGTGTTACATTAAATCCATACACCGTTTTGCACTTAAATAACTTCTGCAGTTTGGCTTATGTAGGTTAGCTATTGATAAATAACGTTACTGTGCGCAATAATGTCTGCTGTTTGGCATCTGAATGGCGCTATTGATAAATAACTTTACTGTGTGCCGTTTTTCTTCTTTTTTCCTTGTGCGCCATTATTATGCAGTACTAACGATAAATAGCGATAAGCGTATCTTTTTAATGCGCGCCATTTTTATTCATAGGCGATGAGCGCCATTATTCACTGATCCGCTTTTTTACACATTTATAAATTGTTCCTGGTTATTTTAACAATTTTTGGGACCTCCTAGATATTATATTTCTTTTGGACAATAATGCCATTGCTGCAGGGTGTCAGTAAAACAGTCCATGGTGTCATGGGTTAATTTCATTGGATCAAGACATACAGGCCAGTTAATCCTTCAATCTGTAACCCATAACTCTGATATTTTTGTAAGCATTTGTGCTGTTGCTTTATGCAGTGCAAGCAGTAGAGGTAGAAATAGTAACATGCCAATGTAACAGGGGGTCCTCAAAAGTAGTACAACCATCTGCTCACCAAAATCTGGGTGCAATGAGTAAGCTAGTAATACTTTATTTTGAATCATTTTGAAAAGATCTTGAAACAATCTGCCATTTGCCTTATTAGCGCTGGTTCAAAAGGAAGGCTACGCGGTATTTCTATTTAATATCCGTCTTATGCTGCCCAGTTTAAAAATAAAGTCAAATATTCAGCTTGCAACACTATCTGAACCTGAGGTTGCTTTATGATCCCTCTACTGCATTCCTTCATTACCTGTGTTAGCATCATGGTTGGCATCACCAACATGTCTGCAAGGTGGTTTCTCCATTTGATCCATAAGATGAAGTGGCACAGACATTGCATATTATAATGATGACCCTCCTTCTCCTCCATTTTTCCTCAATTCCAATTAAAGCAAATTAAATTTTGAAAACTGTATGTGTTCTTGCTTTGCTCTATTGAGGTGAATGCTATTTTTTAAATAAAAAATAAAGGCAGGAAGTTTTGAATCAGGATGGTACCATTTATTGGCTACCTTTAAAGAGAATCTGTATTGTTAAAATCGCTCAAAAGTAAACATACCAGTGCAGTAGGGGACATCTCCTATTACCCTCTGTCACAATTTCGCCGCTCCTCGCCGCATTAAAAGTGGTTAAAAACAGTTTTTAAAAGTTTGTTTGTAAACAAACAAAATGGCCACCAAAACAGGAAGTAGGTTGATGTACAGTATGTCCACACATAGAAAATACATCCATACATAAGCAGGCTGTATACAGCATTCCTTTTGAATCTCAAGAGATCATTTGTGTGTTTCTTTCCCCCATGCACTGAAGTTTCAGGCTGCTCTTTTCTTCCTGCAAACAGCTTTGCCCTTGTTTGTAATTCCTCAGTATGTGAAAGCCCAGCCAGCTCAGAGGACGATTTATTCAGCTGATTAGAGCAGCTTCTCTCTTCTCTCTTATCTAAATAACACACAGGCAGTGTGCATAGAGGGGCCAGGAAGGGTGAGTTCATAGCAGAACCACAACACTGAAGAACTTGGCAGCCTTCCAGACACAGGCCGACAAGTCTGACAGGGGAAAGATACATTGATTTATTACAGAGACTGTCATAGTAGAAAGTGCTGCAGTAAGCTAGAACACATTAGAATAGCTTTTGGAACTTGTAGGATGATAAAAAACAGGATGCAATTTTTGTTATGGAGTCTCTTTAAAAGAATAAAAGAGTGAGTTTTTAACCCGGCAGGTCTTCTCTAAACTCTGTACATCCTTGTGTATAGCATCTGAAAAAGACCTACTGGGGCAAAGCTTACGCATTCTAATTCAAAACTTCCTTCATTCACTGATGGCCAACATGGTACTACACCACACTTCTACTAAAGTAAAAATGATCAAGTGGATGCCAATGTTGTTACTGCATATACAATGTATATATCTTTAAACTGCCATTTTCAGCCAGGACATACTGTGTTTACAGCTTAGGTACCAAAAGAACCACTTGTTTATTTCTTGTAAACATGAAAAGTAGGCTAGAGCTTCTTCATACGTGGAATGGGTTTCAAGAAACGCAGCTCAGTTTCTCCCAAACAGCACTTTAACACTTACAAAACTGATATCAAGGACAGTCACCTCTCTCTCTAGAGAGAGAAGAGGAAGGCGAGAAAAGGAGCAATATCTATCCTTGTTACTGGTTGCCATTATTGTGCTCCGTTATTATCAGGAAATTGGCTTTGAGGGTAACGAATGATTGGTATTTTCCCTGGCTGCAGGTGATTTACACATCAGCATTTGTCTACACTTGATTAGGGTATACAGTATGAAATCCAGGGAGAGAGCACTATATTACCAGAATCAGAGTGGTACTGCAAAGACTGTAAGACCTGTATCTTTAGCCAGGGAACATTGGTTTGGTAAATGAATGGATGGTAAAGCACATATTTGTTTAGTGCTCGTATCTTTCACCACTGAGGACTGTTAGTCTGGTCAGGATAACCAACAAGAACAAAAAAAAGAAGAAAAAGAAACCCCAGTAATGTCTTATTAATAATAAGATTCAAGGTCCACAATTATTTTTTAAACACCTGGTTCCAATGATTTAAAAAAAAAATCAAAACAGGCCTGTAGATGGCGCCAATCAGATGAAAATACATTGAAAAATCTTCTTGACGCAATTTATGAGAAATAGTAACCATGTATGTTTGGTATGCACTTTGAAGTGGCAGAATTAAGGTTTGTCGAAAGCACAAAAAGCTGTGCTGCCACAAAAAGGCTGCCCAAAGAAACAAAATCTTTTTTTTTTTTTTTTTAAGTTTACATGAATATATACCACATAATATAGACATATGGCAATGGTAGGAATTAGATTGTGAGCTCCTTTGAGGGACAGTTAGTGACGACAAGATATATATATATATATATATATATATATATATATATATATATATATATATATATATATACACACTGTACAGCGCTGCGTAATATGTCGGCGCTATATAAATACTAAATAATAATATCTAACAACAATCAATCAACTTAAATTCATCAATTATAATATAACTTTAAATGTGCTGCGGCAGCTGATTTCAATGTATTTTCATCAGATTAACACCATCTACAGGACTTGATCATGTTTCTTAATTGTTTATTACGTTATTGAAATCAGGTGTTTAAGGGTCCATTCACACTTTAGCGGGAATTGCGCAATCCCCGATCACCGCAAACCGCTAGCGGTTTTTAAAACCGCTTAGCACATAGTTTGCTATGGCAGTGTTCTCACTCACAGGCGTTTTGCAATTAGCGATATTCGCAAACGCGTTACATGCAACGTTTTGGCAGCGATTCTTGAGCGATCGCAATTAGCATGTATAGAACCGCTAATCGGAATCGCTCCCAAAACGCTACAGTGTCTAGTGATTTTCTGCGTTAATTGTGGAAAAATCACTCCCGCAAAACGCTAGTGGTAGTCGCTAGCATTTTGCGATTTTAGATGTGAACGGGGCCTTATAAAAATGTTGTCCTAAGTATAGTGGACCTTGAATCTTATTATTAACAAGACATTAACATATTAACAAGTTTATAATAAGATCTGTAACCTATACCCCATGCTCACATCTAGTATCACATATGGGTATGATAGATGATAATTCTTAGATGGATTTTTGCTCTATAAAGTTGTATTTTAGTCTGGCCAGGATAATGCTGACTTTAGGTAACAGGCTTAAGTTTCTCCAGTTCCCATCCTACCCCATTCATCGCTACTACCTCTGGCTGGAAAAGGCAACAGCTGGAAAGGATGATGATGATTAAAGTGGACCTGAACTCTTGCACAGGACACAAGGAACACATAACAGAAATGCACCCTGTATGTATTTAAAGAGTTTAGCCTGTGTAATTCCCCCTCATATGTGTCTAATCACTAGTTGTAATTTGATCTCCCCCTGTGTCACATGACTGCCTATGGCAGAAAAGCAGATAAGCCCATTTGAAAGCACAGGCTGTATACAATATGTCTGCTTCCATGAATCAGGAAGTAGAAACAGTGCAGATTTATTTTAGAATTTGTATCAGCTGTAACAAATACATGTTTTTTTGTTTAAAGGTTATTATGCTGTTGCGTATCTTTTAGAGCAGAGATGAGTTCTGAGTTCAAGTCCACTTTAAGATTACGACAAAGCACTTTTATTGTGTGAAGTAAAGTTATGGTAAGGATAGTAATGATAAAAGAAATGAGCAGTCCTTGCAGGCCAATGTGCTACAATATATCAATGCAATAGGGCTTGTTTCCACTGTTGCGACGCGATTTCGGCCGCATTCCGACGCTTGTAAAAACGCATGCGGATGCGTTTCCACATGCGTTTTTACCCGCGATTTCGCCTGCGATTTCGCATGGCAGGGTGCCATGCGAAATTAACCATGACACTGCCAGGGCTAAATAAAATTGAAAAAGGTGCGAAATCGCACGCGAAATCGCGGGTAAAAACGCATGTAACAAACGCATGCGTTTTTACTATTAAATACATTAGCGGCGATTCGCACGGATTCCCGACGCAGGCGAAATCGTTGGCTCTTTTGTGCGTTTTTTTCACGCTGAAAAAAATGCACCTCAACAACGCTACAGTGGAAACAGGCCCATCCACTTGTATTACATGTGCGGATCTGCATGCGTTGGACGCATGCAGATTCGCGATAGTGGAAACGAGCCCTTAGTATGTATTTTGCCAAACCCAGCACTGATGTTCCCAAACGTTTGCCTAGGTAGCCACAGCTGTATAGGTTGCATACAGTGATGTATATGATGCCTGGCTTTGTGGTTAAAAATTTGCAGACCAAATATACCTTTTCAATCATTATCTTGCAAACGTGCATGTTCTAACCCAGCACCCAGAAAAAAAACTCAATAGCTGCATCACTAGTGCCAGAGCCACCCATGTAAGATGCAGATCTAATGGCAGTTCTTCATTTTCTCCTTGACTATTCTATCCTATCTGCTGAATCGGAGTCTGAGTTGATGAAGGAAATTGAATCTATAATGCCTAAATGCCTGTTACCAGCACTTTAATTGGAAGAACCACTGTACTGCTTTGTTACTATTACTATAGTGTTGTGACTAATTGCAGGAATTATTTAGGTACAAAAATATGAGCCTTTTTTTGCATTCATTTCAGTGCAACACGGGACGTGCGTTAGATACTGATCTACAGACCTTTCAAGCAGGATTTTTTTCTGCAACAGGTAATCAGTTTTTCTATTGTTTATACCACTGCTTACTTATATGACCTTTTTTCTGAATTCAAACTGTTATTGTTGCAATCAATATCTATACATTTATTTTTGTATTTCAGAGGATAAGAATCTCAGCAGTTCTGGATCACTTACAGGTAAAGTGATAGAAAAAAAAATATGGGTGGACGGATTGAGTATAATGAATGTATTTTGAATACTCAAAGGCAACCTCTAGAATAAGTTGCAACATGTAGTGTGAGTACAGGCAGTAGAACGCTTGAATACACATTCTTGCCAGTGGTGTGCCTCTTCCTTACTCATAAGTGACGCAGTGCGCACAGTGGGAGAGGGGTACCTGCATAAAAGATTGTCACCAGCATTTCTCTCCCAATAGAGGATTGAGGAGCAAGATTACAGGTGGAACATTGATTGCATTGTGTAGAATAATTTGACCCTTATAAGTTGGAAAATGTGAAGGCTTAAGGATAAGTTTCCAAGAAACAACTAAAGCCCCATCCGCCTCATAGATATAGTCATTTCTCCATAAAACGAGTATTGTCATTGCCCTCTTTCCTCCACCCCCAAGAACTGCCATGTCCCTCAAGTATTGACTCCAGAATTAGCATATGCCACTCCAGTATTGTCCTCAGTATTGTCATATCCTCCAAGTATTGCCCCTAGTATTGCTATGTCCTCTTTTTATGCCCCCCCCCCCCAGTTTTGCCCCACATATTGTCATGTTCCTCAAGTATTGCCAGTAATATAACCATGTCCTTCCACAAGTATTGCCACCCCACTTCTACCCCCCATACAGAGCCAGACAGAGACACATTAAGGTGTTTTATAGTTATCTGTGTGTCATGGCATGGGTGGCACTCCCTATCCTCCTATATCACACACTCATTGCCCAGTTCACACATAACACGCACCAGTTAGAGAAGAGGCAGACAGCATGGCTGAAGAGTACAGGGAAGGTACAGCTGCCGCCCACTGGGACAGGTGAGGGATTAATGCTGCTACATGTAAGGGGGCCCAGGGGAGCATTGAGGTAATGACCATAGGGGGGGGGGTAGGGGGGCCTCCCACTTAAGTTTTCCCCTGGGCCCCTTAAACTGGCCCTGACAGCTGCCCTAACATATTTGTCAGAGGGGAGGAGAAAGAATGCTACCCAAAACGTTACAGGTAAACATAAAACACCCTAACACTGTTTTGTATTATATAGCTAAAGTTAACTAAAGCCTTGGTTCAATCCAACACCTTTAAATGCACACGATAGTAAATTTGCCTGAAATTGCAGTGCACAGTGTTTTCGCCATTGCACTTGTGCACTTTTTGCAATAAATACTGTATACTGAAAGTCCATGCCTGGTGGCAGCCAGTAGCTCCTTATTACCAGCAGAATGTGCGTTCCTTTCCCAATCCAAAGTCTATTATCTTACTTGCCCAATCTTCTCCCACTGCACACCTATGTAGTTCTTCCCTAGGAGACCCATTTTACCTGCTTTTGTTACAAATCATGACTGAGTATAGCACATGCAAATCTATTGTTACCTTTAAAATGAAAATGTTCTTATTGTTGTACGCAAGAAACTGCATGGTGTGTTATTTACTGATCCTGTGATATTTTTTTCTCTTTTCAGCTGTTTCCTGGTCTTTGCTGACAACTTGTTTCATACTATTTACATCAATAGTGTCCTTATATTGGTGACCAGCTTTTGTAAAAACAAAGACAAATCCTAAAATCTTCCTTTGCACATGTTTATAAAGCATGTAAAAGCATTAACAAATGTAGTATTTGTGTGTGTTTCTATGTATACAGGTTATTTAAATCCTTTATTTTATGTACATATTAAAGAAAATCTAAGTGGTTATTCTTTTCCATGTTAATCTTTTTTTCACATAATGACATGTAATGTTCCCTTGGTGGCACTTCTGGATGTTTCTTTGTTTTTTTACCCTGAATCCAGGCTCCTAGTGTATAAATTCCTGAATATTAAAAAACCAAACAGTTGGGCTCCTTCCACACTTCAAACAGTCGATTGTGGTGTGATTCTTCTACAATCCCAAAAGGTTGCATGATTACGGTGCAGTGCGACCATACAGTGAGGCATACAGTTCAATAAAAAAAATGCCTCACTCAGGTGGTAAACACGCAGGTTGTACTGTTAACATACTGCATCCAGTGCATTATTTCATCGGGACCAGCTAAATCATGATCAATGTGATAGCCCATAGGGCTATCACTGCTCTTACAATGGGATACTGCATTTTTGTGCAATGTGAATCAGTGTGGTAAGTGTGAAAGGGGCCTCAACAACCAGGGAATTATGGAGAATTGATTGGCTCTCTCGATGGGGCAAACCTGAAATGAAAATAAACTTAAGCGGGAAACAACTGTATCTACTGTATAGAGTCCTACTTCTAAATAACACAATCCTAGAGTCTCCCAGCTCTATTTTGTGTTTAAAAGCTAAAAACATAGGTTTGAAATTTTTATTGTCTAAGCTGAATGATCCGGACTTTTACTGTTGCACAGCTACAGTCTTGCACTATTCACCTTTTTATATATTCCCTGCACTCAGACTGTTTCTCTGCTATGCAAGAGTTTAATGGTTTGCAATTTGTTATCAGTGAAAGTTAGGCTAGGTTCACGCCTAGAATTCTGCTAAATTTATGCAATTCGTGCAATTCCTGTTAGATTTGATATGGCAGACTAAGGGTGTATACCATTGCACCTGATTGGCCGACAGGCGTCTGCTGATCAGATATAAGGTAGGAATGTGCTAGCTGGAGTGTGCATTTGCTTTTCGTGTTTTGTAGGTTCACGCCTATACCGGATGAAAATGTGTACAGTTTATGGTTAAATGCAAGGCATAATATTTCCCCAGCCTTAAGTGTCTCAGAATTTTGTTGTGTTGATCAAGACTAAAAAAAGAGACTCTAAAACTTTGACTATATTATAAAACAAATGTGTTATGACACTAAATTCCTTGCAAACATTTTAGGCATAAGATTAAACACATGTATAATGGATTGGATAGATAAAACTTTTTTGCCCACTGGAAGAAAATGTCATAATACCATGATTATTTTACTAAAAACAGCTTTTCTATCCCAATTCATTATACTGCCCCCTGTGCTTGTGGGCTCAGATGTACTCAATATCCTCACGGGTCCTTCTGCTAAGAAGCTAATTTCTGTGTTATACGCATACTTCTGGGAGCCATGCATAGAGCATATACAGTGGCTTGCAAAAGTACTCGGCCCCCTTGAAGTTTTCCACATTTTGTCACTTTACTGCCACAAACATGAATCAATTGTATTGAAATTCCACGTGAAAGACCAATACAAAGTGGTGTACATGTGAGAGGTGGAACGAAAATCATACATCATTCAAAATATTTATTAAAAAAAACAACTGCAAAGTGGGGTGTGGGTAAATATTCAGCCCCCTGAGTCAATACTTTGTAGAACCACCTTTTGCTGCAATTACATCTGCCAGTCTTTTAGGGTATGTTTCTACCAGCTTTGCGCATCTAGAGACTGAAATCCTTGCCCATTCTTCTTTGCAAAACAGCTCCAGCTCAGTCAGATTAGATGGACAGCGTTTGTGAATAGCAGTTTTCAGATCTTGCCACAGATTCTCGATTGGATTTAGATCTGGCCTTTGACTGGGCCATTCTAACACATGGATATGTTTTGTTTTAAACCATTCCATTGTTGCCCTGGCTTTATGTTTAGGGTCATTGTCCTGCTGGAAGGTGAACCTCCGCCCCAGTCTCAAGTCTTTTGCAGACTCCAAGAGGTTTTCTTCCAAGATTGCCCTGTATTTGGCTCCATCCATCTTCCCATCAACTCTGACCAGCTTCCCTGTCCCTGCTGAAGAGAAGCACCCCTAGAGCATGCTGCTGCCACCACCATATTTGACAGTGGGGATGGTGTGTTCAGAGTGATGTGCAGTGCTAGTTTTCCAAATTGGTAGAAAAAAAAGGGTTTTAAAATAGTGGCACTCCCCAGTTGTTGAGCAAAAATAGAGTGAATAAAAAGCAATGTATTCTCACCATACCATCTGGGGTTTCCCTCTGTCTTCCGCTGGGACGTGTACTCTGAGGATATTGAATGAAGAAAGTGTAGTCTCAATTTTCCAAGTAGAGAAAAAGTAAATGACTCCAGGCACCTTCCGTCCTGTGCTTTATTGCAGGTGATAGCAGACAGTTAACAGGGTACCATACCCAAAAGATACCTTCATCTAGTGGTCCTCGATGGTGATGGTGCGGTGGAGGTGGGGGAACCAGGGCACTAGGTGGGACGTGCCCACCTAGTCTGACCTAGTGCCCTGGTTCCCCCACCTCCACCGCACCATCACCATTGAGGACCACTAGATGAAGGTATCTTTTGGGTATGGTACCCTGTTAACTGTCTGCTATCACCTGCAATAAAGCACAGGACGGAAGGTGCCCGGAGTCATTTTCTTTTTCTCCACTTGGAAAACAGTGCTAGTTTTCCGCCACACATAGTGTTTTGCATTTTGGCCAAAAAGTTCAGTTTTGGTCTCATCTGACCAGAGCACCTTCTTCCACATGTTTGCTGTGTCCCCCACATGGCTTGTGGCAAACTGCAAACGGGACTTTTTATGCTTTTCTGTTAACAATGGCTGTCTTCTTGCCATTCTTCCATAAAGGCCAACTTTGTGCAGTGCACGACTAATAGTTGTCCTATAGACAGATTCCCCCACCTGAGCTGTAGATCTCTGCAGCTCCTCCAGAATCACCATGGGCCTCTTGACTGCATTTCTGATCAGCGCGCTCCTTGTTCGGCCTGTGAGTTTAGGTGGACAGCCTTGTCTTGGTAGGTTTACAGTTGTGCCATACTCCTTCCATTTCTGAATAATCGCTTGAACAGTGCTCCGCGGGATGTTTAAGGCTTTAAAAATCTTTTTGTAGCCTAAGCCTGCTTTAAATTTCTCAATAACTTTATCCCTGACCTGTCTGGTGTGTTCTTTGGACTTCATGGTGTTGTTGCTCTAAGATTCTCTTAGACAACCTCTGAGGCCGTCACAGACCAGCTGTATTTGTACTGACATTAGATTACACACAGGTGCACTCTATTTAGTCATTAGCACTCATCAGGCAATGGCTATGAACAACTGACTGCACTCAGACCAAAGGGGGCTGAATAATTACGCACACGCCACTGTGCAGTTATTTATTTGTAAAAAATGTTTGGAATCATGTAGGATTTTCGTTCCACTTCCCACCTGTACACCACTTTGTATTGGTCTTTCACGTGGAATTTCAATACAATTGATTCATGTTTGTGGCAGTAATGTGACAAAATGTGGAAAACTTCAAGGGGGCCGAATACTTTTGCAAGCCACTGTAATAAAAACCCCACCTGGGGGCGAGATGTTGGTGCCCTTGATGGTGAGGATTGGGAAAGTGCCTTTTCTGCAGTAGGCCAGGTATCGCCGCATCTTCCTGATAGGTTGACTGCTTTGTATGTTCTCCATAGGGCATATCTTACACCTGCAGTGCTAGCTAAATATAGACCAGGTTACTCTGATCTTTGTCCTAACTGTGGCCTAGAGAAGGACACCTTTTTCCATATGATGTGGCTCTGTTCTGAAGCTAATATGTTTTGGATACATATCATTCATTTCCTTCACGATCGGTTGGGGTGACTAGTGTTGGTAGACCCTAAGTTATGCCTATTGAACATTCTCTCTGATAATATCAATAGTAAGTCTACTAACATTCTTCTTTATGTATCTTTGAACCTTGCTCGTTTGCAAAATTCTGGACCCAACCTTTGGTTCCTGCAATGGAAGATTGGATCAGACTGGTAAACAAGACTCTCTCATACCATGAGGCCAGGGCCGGGCCGAGGCATAGGCTGGAGAGGCTCCAGCCTCAGGGCGCAGTGTAGGAGGGGGCGCAGAATTCATTCAGCTGTCATTCCTAATTGTGTTTGAAGCAGAAAGAAATAAGAAAAGGGGATACATGGCAGTGACTGCAAGCCAGATAACTAAATATTAAGGTGTTGGGGAGGTTGTGGGCCCTGTGGCGCTTCTTAGTCTAATAGCAATCAGTGTTTGATGGCTCGGGTGGCAGGGATGGAGGGGCGCACTTTGGTGTCTCAGCCTTGGGTGCTGGAGGACATTGTCCCGGCTCTGCATGAGGCTATGTACCAATCTAGAGGGGTTCACTTTAGATTTAACAAGATTTAGTCTGAATGGCAGCAGTTCTTATATACTAAAATACAGTATACGTGTTCAATATAGAAAGGTTCATGGTTTATTATTATCGCTTGGTCATTAGATACTTATTTGCAGACGGGTTATGTTGGGAGGTTGCTTTGGGATGTTACCACTGCTATCTCCTTAAATTTTACTAAAGAGTTATTCTGCTAACGCGTCAGGTTTTTCTGAGTTCTGTCCATTGGTTTTTAGTCAATAATTATGTGTTGATTACCACTGCCTTGCTCTTTACATTTTTATTTTTGACTTTATTTTTAGATTGCCAATATTTTGTACGTGCAGTTTGAAGGTATTGCATGCAGTGTTGTAATATTTTGTTTTGACAGTGGATCCGAGATGAACTTTTACTCATTGCATAATTGTGTTCCTTTCCTATAGTTTATAGGGCATTCCTCAAGCCAAATATTTTTTGTTTTAATACTCTGATTCCCTATAAGCTAAATAAGCCCCACCAATAGTTTTCAGAGAGCCTTAGTAGTAGCAAGGGCTTATGGGAGCTCAGTCTGGGCAGGAGGAGGGGGAGGTGTTACTAGCCAGAGATTTCAGAGGCAGAGGGGAGGAAGGAGGAGGAGGGGGGGTAGGTTTTTTTCAGTCTGAGTGCAGATGGTGCAGATAAGCCTGCCTCTGTGTAATGTTTACAAACAACATGGCTGCTGTCATTGTATCACAGGAAGAAATAATTATATTCTATTAAAGCAGTATGCAGACAGATTTGCTGTTTAAACCATCTAAACTGTACATAAGATATATAGACAAGTATAACAAGTTACTAGTTATAGTTAGTTTTTCATCTCGGATCCGCTTTAAGCCTTTCTACTAATAAATCTGATGTGTTAAGCAAAAAAGAAAAAAAAACAGTTTTTCTGATCGATTAAATTGTAATCAAATTATCACCTTTAGAATCAATCCGTCAATATAGGACAGTGGATTTAGGACATCAACAAGGTTTAATCTGAGTGCCTGGGCAATTCTTCACAGAAAATTGTACCATTAGTGGGCACCTAAAGTATTCTCAACCCACATCAAAATATTTAGTAACAGATCAGTAAACAGATTACCCACAGAGAGTTTTTTTCCATTTAATAGGTCATAATTTGCAATTGTAGTTGTAGTTTTTGTAAAATAAAGGACTGCTGCATATATTATTATTATTTATTATTATTATTATGTATTTATATAGCGCCGACATCTTACGCAGCGCTGTACAGAGTATATTGTCTTGTCACTAACTGTCCCTCAAAGGAGCTCACAATCTAACCCCTACTATAGTTATATGTGTATGCCAATTTTAGAGGAAAGCCAATTCACTTATCTGTATGTTTTTGGGATGTGGGAGGAAACCGGAGTGCCCGGAGAACACCCACGCAGACATGGGGAGAACATACAAACTCCTTGCAGATAGTACCCTGGCTGGGATACGAACCAGGGACCCAGCGCTGCAAGGCAAGAGTGCTAACCACAATGCCACTGTGCTGCATATACGTTAATCTTTACTTGAATCTTATCTTCAACAGATGGGTCAGCACCACCGTAGGTATTCAATGCTCTTTTATTGAAGTGGCTGCAATTACAGACCGCTGTTTCGGGCAAGCATGCCCTTTCTCAAATTGCGTATAGCCGTGACAAAGTAAAAACATGTCTCTCATCTTAAATAGTCAGCTTCCCACGCAAAGCACCAATCAGCACTCCCGTGGGCTGAGCCAGCATGCGGACCTGATGGAGAACCTATCATATATGTTAGCAGGTGCATATTAATCACTGCCTACCCAAACACTCACCATACAAACTCCACCAGTGCCAAGCTCTCCTACGCAAACACTCACGGACGAGTGATGCGTCCATCAGTCACGTGGGGCGGCTTCCCCATGACATGATGATGTCATCGGGGCGGCGCGGCATGTGATTGGTTGAGCGGGCTAAACAGTGTGAGTCATGCGCTGCTATGGCAACGCTAGACTCTAGTATGTGAATAAAAAAGTAAACAGCGCCGCCTTCAAAGCTGGCAGTGCCCCTCTATCAGCGCATCCGCTGATGTAGACCTATATCCTTAAGGGAGCTCTGCCATTAATCATCAGGTCAAACTAAAAATAAAAAATCACGTACCTGCACCGCCAATTAGATAGGTATAAAGAGTTACCATCAGAAGACCGCAGTATGACTCTGAGATCTAAAAACAAGAATACAAGAACAAAGAAGAACAACATTAGTACAGTAAATAGAAATTTCTAAAACATCAAGCCTAGCCCAGAAACACCAAATCACATCAAATGCAGAACCCCAGATCGTATTCCCTATTTAGTCCCCCACTACCCATATGTCACGGAACAGCCGTGAGAAACGAAAACGCAACCGCAATCGGTTTCCTGCCTCGATTGCCTTGCGCTGCCAAATCAGAATCTCATGTCTGTGGATACCATTCAGTCCAGCCTGGAGGGTCTCTGCTGTCTTCATAAGAGCAGCAGAGTTCTTTTCATGAAACCTGGTGCCTGTGACCTGTTAGCCAGAGGTGTAAACTCAAAGCTTGCCCCAGCTGATTTCACATTCAGATGCTAATTAAAGGAACCAAAAGGTCCCTTTCATACAGGGCTATCCCAGGGGAAGCAGTAGATTTGGGCGCATGAGACAAGTGGACAAAAAGGGCGCCCCATTCACTTTCATTATAAATATCGTTTAATGGGCGCTGAACTGGGAAAATAAGGCGCCGGAGATTTTTAAGGATTTATAACGGCGCCCGGAGATTTTTAAGGATTTATAACTATGTTTGTGATGATTTAAGTTTACAAAATGAGCCCGTGACGAATAACGTTTATGAAGATAATAAATCACTATTTCTAAAACATTTCTACACATTATTATCCACCCAAAAAAATAATTTACATTTTTTTTCTTTACATTCTTTATTTATTCATGTCTGTAAAACATTATTATCCATAGGGGGTTTTAGGTTTAGGCACCAACAGGGGGGTCTTAGGTTTAGGCACCTACAGGGGGGTCTTAGGTTTAGGCACTAACAGGGGGGTCTTAGGTTTAGGCACCAACAGGGGGGTCTTAGGGTTAGGCACCTACAGGGGGGTCTTAGGTTTAGGCACTAACAGGGGGGTCTTAGGTTTAGGCACTAACAGGGGGGTCTTAGGGTTAGGCACCAACAGGGGGGTCTTAGGGTTAGGCACCAACAGGGGGGTCTTAGGGTTAGGCACCAACAGGGGGGTCTTAGGTTTAGGCACCAACAGGGGGTCTAGGGGTTAGGGATAGGTACAGGGAGGGTTTTTAATAAACGAAAATATAAGTTTCACTTTACAAACAGGGAAGATTAACGTTTTAAGAATTGCCGATCTCATACACATTATTTAGTGATTTATACATTTTTAAATCACTATTTATAAACGAAATTCTACACAATAATTTCTATAAACGATATTTCCATTTATCGTTTATACCACGCGCCCTTTTTTCCCGACGCCCTTTTCGTACGTACGCATCCCAGGAAGCTAGTCACAGCTTGAAACTAGACATCCTGGCTGCAGCAAAAAGCAGGAAGAAATGAATGTTGTATATGATTTTTTGCATATTTAAGGAATACCGTTCAGGTGAGAAGTGTGAAAGTTATATCATTCTGCTTGTGAGTATTTTGATATTAAATTGGGGCCACTGGCATAACCAGAACTCGGGGACTTCCACCGTTTTTTAACCGGGCATGCAAACATGCCCAAGTTTGGTATCATATGAACTGGCCTAGTCTGAGAAATATGAATATGTGATGGTCATGTGTGTGCAGAAAGCGTAAGCCGAGATATGGCAAATGTCATATTTGGTGGGCCTAGAGCACCCCTCCAGGGAGCTCACCGCCCCTGTCCAACCCCTGGGCTGTACATGAGGCACCACCCAAAGGTGGGCATTGTTCATAAATGTTTGCAAGGGACCACTCCCTCAGTCCTCCAAATTCCACCTTCACGAAAGCACTCTGCCAGCCAGGGGACCATGTGGTTGACGGCCATCTTGTCTAAGCTGAAACAAAGCATACATGGCTAGCGGCCATCTTGATCGGCCATCTTTGCTGAAACTAAACAAAGGACATTTTCCAGTTTGCTTGGATTTTAAACTTTGCTGAACTGAACAAAAGGAACTCTACAAGTTTTCCCAGAACGGACATATTTCCACAAACCCTAAGTATTTTCTCCTTTTTTTATTTCATACTGGCTATTTCTGTTTTAATAATTGTTGATTTTAATAATTTTCTGTATATATTAATTATTTATATTGCTTTCAATAAACCTACGCTATCGTCAGTTGTTGTTCCAGCTGCCCTATTATTCAGCATACACAGGAACTGAACTCAGATCTCTGAAGAGACGCTACTATTGTTTGTTGTTGGCTAGACAGAATACAGCGTGTTTTAACCGTTTTTATTTGTAGATCTAGGCACAGACAGTCAGTGGGCTCCTCTGTCCCATAGTAACAGAGGTGGTGGCAGTTATACCCTGAACTAGTGTGTAAAGTTGTAATTACCGTATCTCACAGGCTCCCTTCTGGTTTGTCTGCGGCCAATTCCCAACGGTTCCTGTGCATTGACTGCGACCAGAGTTCGCACGATCCGTGCGCTGGCACCGTTTGGAAGGCATTTCGCGGTCTGACCACTAGGGCTCCTGTGACACCATAGTTCCCAATTTTCGTATCCAGTAGGCCTTTTTTTTTCGGAGACCCTTCTCCCTATCACCTCGCCAATTAGGGGGCACCCCATCAATAACCATGGCACTCAATTGTGCCACAGTATGTCCAGCTGCAGTGAAATGTTCGGCCACCGATTGTCCACTCACACTATTACTAATGGCCGACTTATGGGAGCAAATTCTATCTTTGAGGCATTGAGTGGTCATGCCAACATAGGCTAAGCCACAAGGGCATTTCAATAAATAGACCACATATGAGGAGTCACATGTGTAGAATCCACGTACCTTATAGTCAGTGCCCATAGATGGATGTAAAAACGTATTGCCCCATATGATACAATTACACATGTGACAGCTCAGACAAGGGAAGGTGCCCGATCTGCCACTAGGTTCACGGAACACCCTCCCATGAAAGAGCTTGTCACGAAGTGTGGGAGCCCTCTTAAAAGACATGATTGGTGGGTAGTGGAACTCAGGGACTAAAGGGAGTCCATCACTAAGAATTCTCCAGTGTCTTTTAACAATGCGTGCAATATAATCACTGCACACATTGTATGTATTGACCAAGGGGATTCGTGATCCCCAACTTCTCCTATGGCTCTTTTCTCTGGGAAAGAAACAGGACTCAGGGTATCCTCTACTTCTAAATTTACTTCTCATCTGGGATCTCCTGAGTCCTAACTAATCTAGTGTCCTCATCACTTACTATCCTGTCAACCCGCATAAGTTGACTACACGGGATACTGTCCCGAGTGGCCCTGGGATGGAAGCTTCCATAATGTAGAACTCAGTTCCTATCGGTAGCCTTCACGTACAGATCTGTCACAAACCGTCCCTCCTGAACCATCACCACAGTATCCAAAAATGATACCTGCGCATTGTGGCAATGAATCGTCAATTTGATATGGGGCATATACCATGCAGCTGGGACACGAATAATTCCAAGGACCCACATGACCCCCTCCACAAGCAAAATACATCATCTATAAAACGCCACCAACAAACCGAGTGCCGGCGGAAAATATCATTTGTATAGACGAATGCCTCCTCGTAGAGGCCCATATATAAATTTGCGTAGGAGGGGGCCACGTTGGATCCCATGGCAGTGCCACATTGCTGTACATAGTACACATCCCCATGCCCAAAATAATTGTACCGCAACACAATCTCCAGCAAATTAACTTTAATCTATAACTAATTAACTATACTTTAATCTTATGCAGTGTACTGTCAGTCACTCTTTAACCACTTGCCGACCGCCCACAGCTGATGAGCGGCAGCAAAGTGGATGCCGAAAGGACCGCAATACGCCATTCGGTGGCGGCTCCTTTGGGCGTGTCGGGGCAGCGATCGCGTCACTGGTGATGCGCGCTGCCCCTGGCAACAGGCTCCGCCCACCCGCGACATCATCCCGCCGGCCATTCTTAAGCGCCAGCAGGATGTTAACCGCTCGATCGCCGCATACAAAGTGTATAATACACTTTGTAATGTATACAAAGTGTATTATACAGGCTGCCTCCTGCCCTGGTGGTCCCAGTGATCGAAGGACCACCAGGGCAGGCTGCAGCCACGCAGGTAAGCACCCAAGCACACTGATCCCCCCCCCCCTTCCTTCTGATTGCCCACAGCACCCCTCAGACCCCCCCTGCCCACCCCTCAGACCCCTGTTTGCACCCAAACACCCCCCTAATTACTCATCAATCACTCCCTGTCACTATCTGTCAGCGCTATTTTTTAAATTAGTCCCTAAACTGCCCCTGGGGGCTCCTGATCACCCCCCCCCCCCAGACCTCCCCCAGACTCAAGGGTGTACTGTATACATCTATCCTCCCCTATAATCACCCAATGGTCACCTGTCAATCACCCATCAATCACCCCCATCACCACCTGTCACTGCCACCCATCAGATCAGACCCTAAACTGCCCCCTGCGGGCACCCAAACACCCACCCACATCTGTTCTTCCCTCTAATCACCCCCTAATTACCCATCAATCACTCCCTGTCAATATCTGTCAGCGCTATTTTATAGATTAGGTCCCTAACTGCCCTCTGGGGGCTCCTGATCACCCGCCTACCCTCAGATCCACCCCAGACCCCCCCCCCCCCCCCCCCCTGTGTACTGTATACATCTATTCTCCCCTGTCAATCACCTGTCAATCACCCATCAATCATCCAGTCACCACCTTTCACTGCCACCCATCTGATCAGACCTAACCTGCCTCTTGCGGGCATCTGATCACCCTCACACCATCAGATCGCCCACAGACCCACCGTCATATCACCACCAAAGTGCATTGTGCGTTTTACCCGCCCACACCCTCAGATAGCCCCCCAGACCCTCTCTGATCAACTCACCAGTGCATTGCTTGCATATATTCTCCCATGTAATCATCTACTGATCACCTATCAATCAGCCCGTCACCCCCTGTCACTGCTACCCATCAGATCAGACCCTAATCTGCCCGTTGCGGGCAACCAATCACCTGCCCACACCCTCAGATAGCCCCCCAGACCACCTCTGATCAACTCGCCAGTGCATTGCTTGCACATATTCCCCCCTCTAATCACACCTTGAGACACCCATCAATCACTTCCTGTCACCCCCCTAGCACTCCTATCCATCAGATCAGGCCCTCATCTGCCCCATTTTAGAAAGAAGACACCCCAAGGCATTCCGTTAGGTGTATGATGAGTTCATAGAAGATTTTATTTTTTGTCACAAGTTAGTGTAAAATGGCACTTTGAAAAAAAAAAAAAACAATTTTCGCTAACCTGTGACAAAAGATAAAATCTTCTATGAACTCACCATACTCCTAACAGAATACCTTGGGGTGTCTTCTTTCTAAAATGGGGTCACTTGTGGGGTTCCTATACTGCCCTAGCATTTTAGGGGCCCTAAACCGTTAGTAGTCTAGAAACCAAATGCCTCAAAATGACCTGTGAATAGGACGTTGGGCCCCTTAGTGCACCTAAGCTCCAAAAAAGTGTCACACATGTGGTATCGCCGTACTCAGGAGAAGTAGTATAATGTGTTTTGGAGTGTATTTTTACACATACCCATGCTGGATGGGAGAAATATCTCTGTAAATGACACTTTTTTGATTTTTTTACACACAATTGTCCATTTACACAAATATTTCTCCCACCCAGCATGGGTATGTGTAAAAATACACCCCAAAACACATAATACTACTTCTCTTGAGTATGGCGATACCACATGTGTAACACTTTTTTGCAGCCTAGGTGCGCTAAGGGGCCGAACGTACTATTCACAGGTCATTTTGAGGAATTTGGTTTCTAGACTACTCCTCACGCTTTAGGGCCCCTAAAATACCAGGGCAGTATAGGAACCCCACAAGTGACCCCATTTTAGAAAGAAGACACCCCAAGGTATTTTATTAGTTGTATGGTGAGTTCATAGAAGATTTTATTTTTTGTCACAAGTTAGTGGAAAATGACACTTTGTGAAAAAAAACAATAATAATCAATTTCTGCTAACTTGTGACAAAAAAATAAAATCTTCTATGAACTCACCATACTCCTAATGGAATACCTTGGGGTGTCTTCTTTCTAAAATGGGGTCATTTGTGGGGTTCCAATACTGCCCTGGCATTTTAGGGGCCCTAAAGCGTGAGGAGTAGAGGTGGGCCGAACGGTTCACCGGCGAACGGTTCCAGGCGAACCTCGGGTGGTTCGCCTTCGCCGGCGAAGGCGAACTTTCCCGGAAGTTCGATTCACCCCATAATGCTCTATGAGGGTCAACTTTGACCCTCTGCATCACAGTCAGCAGGCGCATTGTAGCCATTCCGGCTATACTAAGCCCTGGAGCCCTACCCCCCCTTATATAAGGCAGGCTCCAGCGGCCATTAGCCTCACTCGTGTGCCTGCTAGAGACAGACTAGGGACAGCTGCTGCAGACTTGTTCTCCTAGGGACAGATTAGTCAGGCTCTTGCCTTCTTAGCTTGTTCCTAGCTGAATCTTATTGCTATAATAGTGCCCCAGAACAGCTCTTTTCAGAGCTCATCCTGCTCGTGTGATCAATTATTTTTTTTCTGTGTTTAAAACTGACACTTGTGTTGTTTAGACAGCATTGCTAATTCATACTGTGTGTCCCACTGCCAGCAGCAGCAGCAGCAGCACATTCAGTGACTACCTGTGTGTGTGAGACACTTGTGTTGCTTAGACAGCATTGCTAATTCATAATGTGTGTGTCCCACTGCCAGCAGCCCACCAGCATTCAGCAGCACATTTAGTGACTACCTGTGTGTGTGACAGGGAGCTGCACATTGTACTACCCACCCAGTACTGCATTTACCTACTACTAGTACCTGTTGTGTTTAGTTAACCCACCTCATCACTGCATACACCTACGTTTGTGTTGAGTGAACCCACCTCGCTGCACATAACTACCTTTTGTGTTGAGTGAACTTGCCTTACTGCATATAACTACCTTTTAAGTTGAGTGAACTCACCTCACTGCATATCTACCTTTTCTGTAGAGTGAACTCACCTCACTGCATATAACTACCTTTGTGTTGAGTGAACTCAGCTGACTGCATCTAACTACCTGTTGTGTTCAGTGAACTCACCTCAATGCATATATAACTACCTTTGGGTTGAGTGAACTCACCTCACTGCATATAGCTACCTTTTGTGTTCAGTGAACTCACCTCACAGCATATATAACTACCCTTGGGTTGAGTGAACTCACCTCACTGCATATAGCTACCTTTTGTGTTCAGTGAACTCACCTCACTGCATATCTACCTTTTCTGTTGAGTGAACTCACCTCACTGCATATAACTACCTTTGTGTTGAGTGAACTCAGCTGACTGCATCTAACTACCTGTTGTGCTCAGTGAACTCACCTTACTGCATATATAACTACCTTTGGGTTGAGTGAACTCACCTCACTGCACATAGCTACCTTTTGTGTTCAGTGAACTCACCTCACTGCATATATAACTACCTTTGTGTTGAGTGAACTCACCTCACTGCATATCTACCTTTTCTGTTGAGTGAACTCACCTCACTGCATATACCTAGCTTCCCCCCAAAATGGACACAATGGACAAACCAGGTAGAGGAAGAGGTAGAGGCAGACCCATAAGGGAGGCCACCTGGCACTGGCAGGTCTGTGTGAGGTGGTGTTGCTGTGATTTCGTGCGGACCTGGCCCAAAGTACAGTGCTCAGAAGAAGGCACGTGCCATCACTTCCCAAAATTGTGAGGAAGTGCTTGAGTATTTAACACAGAACACCTCATCTCCCGCAGCCACCAGCGCTACAACAAGCACCACATGCGCTGCATTTGACACTTCGCAGGAGTTATTTGGTGGTGGTGGTGGTGAAATCACTGATTCACAGCCACTACTGCAACAACAAGAAGAAGGCGCAGGTACACCACCTCATACGTCTGAGTTAGGTGGCGATAGTATGGACGTAACGTGTGAGGAGGGGCATGATGAACCACCTGAAGTTGGTGCAGTTGTGGAGTTGTCTGAGGAAAGCGAAGCTGGGCAGGAGGATTATGATGACGATTATATGGATGCCACGTATGTTCCCAATAGAGGAGATGACCAGGAGGACAGTTCAAAGGGGGAGCCAGAGAGGAGTAGGAGGAGACAACTCCATGATAGAAGCAGAGGGAGCTCGTCCTCAGAAACAGCTGGGGGCAGTGTCCGGCGCCATGTATGGCCAGCTATGGCCAGCCAGCCAACATGCCCTTCAAGGTCAGCTGTTGATGCCACCGTAGTGCCATCACCCCAGGGGGAATCAGCGGTTTGGAAATATTTTAACGTGTGTGCCTCAGATAGGAGCAAAACCATCTGTTCTCTCTGCCTCCAAAAATTGGGCCGTGGAAAGGCCAACACTCACGTAGGGACAAGTGCCTTACGAAGGCACCTGGAGAAAAGGCACAAACAGCTATGGGAAGAACACCTGAGGAAAAGCAGCACCCCTCAAAAGACAAGCCACCCTCCTTCTCCTCTTCCTCCTTCAGGTGCATCGGCTTTCTCCCTTGAACCTTCACAGCCACCATCCTTCACACCGCCTCTGCCCTTGAGCGGTTCCTGCTCCTCTGCCCACAGCCGTAGCCAGGTGTCCGTGAAGGAAGTCTTTGAGCGGAAGAAGCCAATTTCGGCCAGTCACCCTCTTGCCCGGCGTCTGACAGCTGGTGTGGAGGAACTATTAGCTCGCCAGCTATTACCATACAAGCTGGTGGAGTCAGAGGCTTTCCGTAAATTTGTGGCCATTGGGACACCTCAGTGGAAGATACCAGGCCGCACTTATTTTTCACAAAAGGCCATACCCAAACTGTACCGTGCAGTTCAGAGGCAAGTGGTGTCATCTATTGCGAAGAGCGTTGGGTCAAGGGTCCACCTGACCACGGATGCCTGGTCTGCCAAGCACGGGCAGGGCCACTACATTACGTACACAGCCCATTGGGTCAACCTGGTGACCGATGGCAGCAAGCAGGGAGTACGTGGCTGCGCAGCGGACCGACTTGTCACACCTCCACGGCTTGCAGGCAGGCCTCCTGCCACCTCCTCTCCTTCTCCTCCAGCTACATCCTTTTCGCTGTCAACCTCCTCCTTGGCTGAGTGGCAGTTGAACTCTAGCGGTGCTGCCATCTCCTCTTCCTCTCCAGCTACACAGCCCCATCTCCCCAGAGCCTACGCTGCATGCCAGGTACGACGGTGTCACGCAATTTTAGACATGTCTTGCCTCAAATCGGAGAGTCACACTGGAGCAGCTCTCCTGGCTGCTCTTAACAAACAGGTGGAGCAATGGCTGACCCCGCACCAGCTGGAGATCGGCAACGTGGTGTGTGACAACGGCAGCAATCTCCTTTCCGCTTTGAATTTAGGAAAGCTGACACATGTACCCTGCATGGCACATGTGCTGAATCTGGTCATGCAAAGATTTGTCTCAAAGTACCCAGGCTTAGAGGACGTCCTGAAGCAGACCAGGAAGTTGTGTGGGCATTTCAGGCGGTCTTATACGGCCATGGCACGCTTTGCGGACATTCAGCGGAAAAAAAACTTGCCGGTGAGACGCTTGATATGCGATAGCCCAACTCGCTGGAATTCCACCCTGCTCATGTTCTCTCGCCTGCTAGACCAGGAGAAAGCCGTCACCCAGTACCTGTACAACTACAGTAGAAGGACACAATCTGGGAAGATGGGGATGTTGTGGCCCAACAGCTGGACACTGATGCGAAATGCATGCAGGACCATGCGGCCGTTTGAGGAGGAGGAGGTGACCAACCTGGTGAGTCGCGCTAAAGGCACCATCAGCGACTTGATCCCCTATGCTTACTTCCTGGAGAGGGCCGTGCGTAGAGTAGTGGATGAAGCTGTGGAGGAGCGGGAACAGGAACAGCTACGGCAGGAGGATTCGTGGGAGCGATTTACGTCCGAACCACATGTTTCCTCGACACCTGCGGCACCACAGAGGGGGGAGGAGGAAGAAGAGGAGTCGTGTGGGGAAGGAGAGGAGTCAGACTCGGATGACGATTATGAGGAAGGTGTTTCTGTGGAGGAGGAAGAGGCGACGGCGCCTGAAGAACAACAGCAGCAGCCATCACAGGGACCTTCTGCTGCTCCAAGTTCCCGTGGTATTGTTCGTGGTAGGGGGAGGAAGAGGAGTTGCGTGACGTCACTGTGGAAGAGCAAGAGGAGATGGAGAGTACGTCTGGATCCGATTTTGTGCAGATGGCCTCTTTCACGTTGTCCAGCCTGTTGAGGGACCCCCGTATCAAAAAACTCAAGGGGAATGACCTGTACTGGGTGGCCATGCTACTAGACCCTCGGTACAGGCACAAAGTGGCAGACCTGTTACCAACTCAACACAAGGCGGAAATGATGCAGCACTTGCAGAACAAGCTGTCAATGATGCTTTACAATGCATTTAAGGGTGATGTGACAGTACAACGCAATAAAGGTACCACTGGCAGTAATCCTCCTCACCAGTCCACGCAGGCAAGGACAGGACGCTCCAGCGATCTCGGGGTGATGTCGGGCATGCGGACATTCTTTAGTCCAACGCCTCGCAGTAGCCCTTCGGGATCCACCCTCCACCAACGCCTGGACCAGCAGGTAAACGACTACCTGGCCTTAAGTGTGGATGTACACACTGTGACTGCGAGCAGCGAGGATGAACCCTTGCTCTACTGGTTGCGCATGCTTGACCTGTAGCCAGAGCTGTCCCAATTTGCCATACAACTTCTCTCTTGCCCTGCCGCACGCGTCCTGTCAGAAAGGACCTTCAGTGCAGCTGGAGGCATTGTCACTGAGAAGAGAAGTCGCCTAAGTCATGACAGTGTTCAGTACCTGACCTTTATCAAAATGAATGAGGCATGGATCCCTGAGGGCTATTGCACGACCGAAGACTAAGTCAGTCCCCACACACAGCATCTCTGCCTGCAGGCCGCTTGACTGCCTTCTCCGCCACCACCACCAGGGTCCAGGACTCTAGGCGGATTCCAGAATTTTTAAGGCCGCTGCTAGCAGCGGCCGCTATACTAATTTTTCTGGGGCGTGCACATGCCTGCCTAATTTTTCTGGCTGAACTGCAGGCGGCTGCAACAAAAAAATAAAAGGCATGTACATGTGTCCATCCCCCTTCGTGATCATTACCTTGCCGCAGTGAAGGGGCTTGCGTATCACAATGAAGCAATGAGTGTCTCGGGTGGGGGTGGCACACCAAAGATAATAAGGTCGTTGTTTCATTGTGGTCAGACCAAATTTGATCAGCTGGACAGTCACTGTTCTGTCATTCAGCTACATCAGCTGGGCGACCATATGGGCTGAAAAGCCACCATCACCTGCACTCTCGTCATGGTGCACACCAGTCCAGCACGGCCGTCACTACACAAACGGCTGTTTGCAGTCACTGCATACCTTTCACTGTATCTGTGACTGCACATTGTATTATATCTGGCAGTCAGTGCAGAACTTGCACTTCAATGGATGGCAGACTTGCCCTCCATAACGGATTCCCGTTAAAGGATTTAAGGTTGATTCATTACAATTAGGGCCTTAAAAGTCTACCTGAGTCCTGTATTGTTATTTTTGGTCACTACCTCGGGGCGGGCGTGCATGCCTGCCTGCTGCCCTCCTTGCCTGGATGTGTGGTGGTAGCCATTTCTTAGGCTCCAACTCCGGAACGCAATACAACCATCTACAGTTTCAAACAATTTTAAAATACAACCATCTACATTTTAAAACAATTTAAAAATACAACCATCTACAGTTTCAAACAATTTAAAAATACAACCATCTACAGTTTCAAACAATTGAAAAATACAACCATCTACAGTTTCAAACAATTGAAAAAAATGGCAAAAAACTTGCCCTCCGTAAAACATTCTTGGCAAATGCTTTCTACTTGGTTTTTCTTCCGCTGGGTCAAGGGTCCATCTGACCACAGATGCCTGGTCTGCAAAGCACGGTCAGGGCAGCTACAGCATGGGTCTCAGCAGGCTCCCACTTCGGGCCGGAATCCAACCTTCATTCCCCGCCCATCACCCGTGGTGACAATGGCAGACTTGCCTTCCATAATGGATTACCGTTAAAGGATTTAAAGTTGATTCATTACAATTAGGGCCTCAAAAGTCCTCCTGAGTCCTGTATTGTTATTTTTGGTCACTACCTCGGGGCGGGCGTGCACGCCTGCCTGCTGCCCTCCTTGCCTGTGTAGTGGTAGCCGTTGCTCAGGCTCCACACCGGATTCCATCCCTCATTCCCCCGCCATTACCCGGGGTCACAAATGGCAGACTTGCCCGCCTCCATATGATTCTCGTGAAAGGAATGTGGTGTCATCTTTGCCCGCCATAACTGGTTCTCGTTAAAGGATTTAAAGTACATTCATTTCATATACACAGCAGGGCCTTGAAAGTCCTCCTCCTGTATTGTTATTTTTGGTCACTACCTCGGGGCGGGCATGCATGCCTGCCTGCTGCCCTCCTTGGATGTTCCACACCGGATTCAAACCCTCATTCCCCGGCCATTACCCGGGGTCACAAATGGCAGACTTGCCCGCCTCCATATGATTCTCGTGAAAGGAATGTGGTGTCATCTTTGCCCGCCATAACTGGTTCTCGTTAAAGGATTTAAAGTACATTCATTTCAAATACACAGCAGGGCCTCGAAAGTCCTCTTCCTGTATTGTTATTTTTGGTCACTACTTCGGGGCGGGCGTGCATGCCTGCCTGCTGCCCTCCTTGGATGTGTAGTGGTAGCCGTTGCTCAGGCTCCACACCGGATTCAAACCCTCATTCCCCGGCCATTACCCGGGGTCACAATGCCAGACTTGCCCGCCTCCATAGGATTCTCATTGTAGCGGTACTGAACAAGTACACAGCAAGTAGAAAATGTAATTTAAAAACAAAACATAAGCTTTTTAACAATGCCATGGAAAGTTGAGAAGGCAGTCACACATTACCTGACATCACTGAGTGAGGAAGAGCAATCTCGCCATGTTGCGCAGTAGTCCAGCATGGCCGTCACTACACAAACAGCTGGTAACTTGCGGTGCGTTACTCAGTTAGTTTGGTGCGTCAGTGTGAAGCAGTACTCTAATTACACTACCTGATTGATGTATACACATGCAAGATGTTTTAAAGCACGTTAGGCCTGCAATTTAGCATTCAATGTGATTTCTGCCCCTAAAACGCTGTTTTGCGTCACATCCAGATTTTTCCCCGGGACTTTTGGCATGTATCCCACTCCGCCCTGCCCCCCTCCAGGTGTTAGACCCCTTGAAACATCTTTTCCATCACTTTTGTGGCCAGCATAATTTTTTCTATTTTTCAAAGTTCGCCTCCCCATTGAAGTCTATTGCGGTTCGCGAACTTTTCCGTGAACCGAACCTTCCGCGGAAGTTCGCGAACCTGGTTTGCGAACCTAAAATCGGAGGTTCGGCCCATCACTAGTGAGGAGTAGTCTATAAACCAAATGCCTCAAAATGCCCTGTGAAATCCTAAAGGTACTCATAGGACGTTTGGCCCCTTAGCGCACCTAGGCTACAAAAAAGTGTTACACATGTGGTATCGCCGTACTCAGGAAAAGTAGTATAATGTATTTTGGGGTGTATTTTTACACATGCCTATGCTGGGTGGGTGAAATCTCTCTGTAAATGGACAATTGTGTGTAAAAAAAAATCAAAAAAATCTCATTTACAGAGATATTTCTCCCACCCAGCATGGGTGTGTGTAAAAATACACCCCAAAACACATTATACTACTTCTCCTGAGTACGGCAATACCACATGTGTGACCCCTTTTTGCAGCCTAGGTGCGCTAAGGGGCCCAACGTCCTATGAGCACCTTTAGGCTTTACAGGGGTGCTTACAATTTAGCACCCCCAAAATGCCAGGGCAGTAAACACACCCCGCAAATGACCCCATTTTGGAAAGTAGACACCCCAAGGTATTCAGAGAGGGGCATGGTGAGTCCGTGGCAGATTTATTTATTTTTTTGTCACAAGTTAGCAGAAATGGAAACTTTTTTTTTGTTTTATTTTTGTTTCAAAGTGTCATTTTCCGCTAACTTGTGACAAAAAATAATATCTTCTATGAACTCACCATGCCTCTCAGTGAATACTTTGGGATGTCTTCTTTCCAAAATGGGGTCATTTGGGGGGTATTTATACTATCCTGGAATTTTAGCGCCTCATGAAACCTGACAGGTGGTCAGAAAAGTCAGAGATGCTTCAAAATGGGAAAATTCACTTTTTGCACCATAGTTTGTAAACGCTATAACTTTTACCCAAACCAATAAATATACACTTATTGGATTTTTTTTTTTATCAAAGACATGTAGCAGAATAAATTTGGACAAAAATGTATATAGAAATTTTACTTTATTTGAAAAATGTCAGCACAGAAATGTAAAAAAAATAAATCATTTTTTGGACAAAATTCATGTCTTTTTTGATGAATATAAATCACAGCAGCAATTAAATAGCACCAAAAGAAAAAAATGAGTTTTACTCACCTGGGGCTTCCCTCAGCCCCCTGCAGCCCTCGCCGTGTCCATCCGATCCTCCTGTCCCCGCCGGCGGCTACTTCCGGTTTCGCCGTCACCGGCCGTCAGGCTAGGAACGCGAGTGATTCTTGGCTTTCCCAGCCACAATATCTCCCCCTATGCTGCTATTGCGGCCTCCTTCCTGACGGCCAGTGACGGCGAAACCGGTAGTAGTCGCCGGCGTGGACAGGAGGATTGGAGGGACACGACGAGGGCTGCAGGGGGCTGAGGGAAGCCCCAGGTGAGTAAAACTCATTTTTTTCTTTTGGTGCTAGCGCCAATATTTAACTATTGTATCAGAGTCCCCCAGTGGTTGTTACCCAATTTTAAATGTTTTTATCTTTTTTTGTCTCAGTGTTTATAATAAAGATTATGTTTATGAAGTTACATTTGTGTTCAGTGGAGCTTGAATTATTACCCATGCAGATGATCTTTTCTTTTTGGTTCGATGTGACCGATGTCATTACAGGGGGTGCTGTTACCAATGCGAGCTACGCCAGGGGAGGAAGTCGGAAGAAGCGATGAAAGGTGAGTAATTAACTACACCCGCTCCACTCTGCCCAGCTTCCCGCACCTTCCTATCTAATCTATACTGGGGGAAGCTACCTATCTAATTTACACTGGGGGAGCTACCTATCTAACCTTAAGTGGGGGAAGCTACCTATTTAATCTATACTGGAGGATGTTACCTATCTAACCTATATTTGGGGAAGCTACCTATGATATCTAATCTATACTGGGCGAAGCTACCTATCTAACCTACACTAGGAGAAGCTACCTATCTAATCTACACTGGGGGGAAGCTACCAATCTAATCTACACTGGGGGAAGCTACCTATTTAATCTACATTGGGGGAAGCTACCTATCTAATCTACACTGGGGGAAGCTACCTATCTAATCTACACTCAGGAAGCTACCTATCTAATCTACACTGGGGGAAGCTACCTATCTAATCTACACTGGGGGAAGCTACCTATCTAATTTACACTGGGGGAAGCTACCTATCTAAACTATACTGGGGGAAGCTACCTATTTAACTTACACTGGGGGAAGTTACCTATCTAATCTACACTGGGGGAAGATACCAATCTAATCTACACTGGGGGAAGCTACCTATTTAATCTACATTGGGGGCAGCTACCTATTTAATCTACACTGGGGGAAGCTACCTATCTAATCTACACTGGGGGAAGCTACCTATTTAATCTACATTGGGGGAAGCTACCTATCTAATCTACACTGGGGGAAGCTACCTATCTAATCTACACTGGGGGAAGCTACCTATCTAATCTACACTGGGGGAAGCTACCTATCTAATCTACACTGGGGGAAGCTACCTATCTAATCTACACTGGGGGAAGCTACCTATCTAATCTACACTGGGGGAAGCTACCTATCGAATTTACACTGGGGGAAGCTACCTATCTAAACTATACTGGGGGAAGCTACTTATTTAACTTACACTGGGGGAAGTTACCTATCTAACCTATACTGGGGGAAGCTACCTATCTAATCTATACTGGAGTCACCTACCTATCTAGTCTATACTGGGGGAAGTTACCTATCTAATCTACACTGGGGGAAGTTACCTATCTAATCTACACTGGGGGAAGTTACCTATCTAATCTACACTGGGGGAAGCTACCTATCTAATGTACACTGGGGGAAGCTACCTATCTAATCTACACTGGGGGAAGCTACCTATCTAACCTACACTGGGGGAAGCTACCTATCTAATCTACACTGGGGGAAGATACCAATCTAATCTACACTGGGGGAAGCTACCTATTTAATCTACATTGGGGGCAGCTACCTATTTAATCTACACTGGGGGAAGCTACCTATCTAATCTACACTGGGGGAAGCTACCTATCTAATCTACACTGGGGGAAGCTACCTATCTAACCTACACTGGGGGAAGCTACCTATCTAATCTACACTGGGGGAAGATGCCAATCTAATCTACACTGGGGGAAGTTACCTATCTAATCTACACTGGGGGAAGATACCTATCTAATCTACACTGGGGGAAGTTACCTATCTAATCTACACTGGGGGAAGTTACCTATCTAATCTACACTGGGGGCAGCTACCTATCTAATCTACACTGGGGGAAGCTACCTATCTAATCTACACTGGGGCACCTACCTATCTAACCTATACTGGGGCACCTACCGATCTAACCTATACTGGAGGCACCTACCTATCCAACCTATACTGGAGGAAACTACCTATCTAACCTAGACTGGAGGCACCTACAGCCTACAGCTAAGCAAAGCCCTAGGGCCCCAGCCCAGCAAAGTACAGCCCTCAGCAAAGCAAACCCCCCATCCTAGCAAAGCCTCCTGGTCCCAGCCCAGCAAAGCATGCAGCCAAGCAAAGCCTAGTAAAGCCTCAGCCCAGCAAAGCCCCCCAAAATGCCCCCAGCAAATTGCCCAGACCAGCAAAGCCCCCAGCAAGTCATTTAGCAAAGTCAGGCCGGCTCAACATCACCGCCAGCCAAGCTGGCACAGCATCACCATCAGCCAGGTCGGCACAGCATCACTGCCAGCAATGCCAGCACAGCATAACCACCAGCCAGGCAGCCCAGTATAACCGTTAGCCGAGTACAGCACACAGACCAGCCAGCCAAATACAAGACAGAAGCCAGGTGAGGGGCTTATTTATTTGAAATATTGCCTATTGAATATATTTAAGTTACGCCACTGCTATGTTCATGTACAACAATCATTCCCTCATGGGGCCCAGGGGTGCCCCAGATTTGCAAACACTAGCCGAAGATTGTCTCAGGTCGGGACAATTTGACTGACGAGGTCAGTCAATACATTGACAAATTTTTGCGCCCATTTGTGGAGGCCCTACCGTCCTACCTCAAGGACACTAAAGATGTCCTAGCACGTCTGCAAGATCTGGAAGTTTTATCCAATACGTTTTTAGCAAGTTTAGACGTGGAATCCCTCTACAGCAATATCCAACATGATTTGGGGATGAAGGCGATCAATTATTTCCTGCAGACAAGGGGAAAACACCTTGAGGAACATAGCAAATTTCTGATAAACCTTTTAGAGTTTGTGTTAACACACAATCTTTTCCTCTTTGGTGGCCGCATGTACCATCAGCTCAGGGGCAATGCAATGGGGGCGGCGTGTGCGCCGTCCTATGCAAATCTGTTCCTGGGCTGATGGAAAGATACCCTTGTCTTCTCTGAGGACTTACTGTTTTTTACGTCCCATATTCTATACTGGGGGCGTTTTATTGACGATGTGATAATCCTGTGGGAGGGTCCGAGTAAACTTTTTGAGGATTTTGTGTCCATTCTCAATGACAATACGATTGGCATGAAGTTCACTCATGAGATCCATCCATCGTCTATAAACTTTTTGGATTTGACTATATCCATTGGTGAGGGAGGCAAATTGGATACGGCCATTTATCGCAAACCCACGTCTACCAATGCCCTGTTAAAATGGGAGAGCTCACATCCAAGGTCCCTCAGGCAGAGCATTCCAGTGGGTCAATTTTTGAGGGCAAGACGCAACTGTTCCTCTGAGCAGTCTTTTAATGAAGAATGTTTACTACTAACTAAGCGTTTTAACTACTTGAGGACCCACCCTTTACCCCCCCTTAAGGACCAGCGTTATTTTTTGTGATCTGTGCTGGGTGGGCTCTGCAGCCCCCAGCACAGATCATGTTTCATGCAGAGCGATCAGATCGCCCCCCTTTTTTCCCCCCTATGGGGATGATGTGCAGGGGGGGTCTGATCGCTCCGGTGGGCAGGCATGTTGCGGGGGGGGCACCTCAAAGCCCCCCTCCGTGCCGAAATTCCCCCCTCCCTCTCCTACCTGCTCATCCCCGGTGATCGGGGCTGCACAAGACGCTATCCGTCCTGTGCAGCCAGTGACAGGCTGTCCCCTGTCACATGGCGGCGATCCCCGGCCGCTGATTGGCCGGGGATCGCCGATCTGCCTTACGGCGCTGCTGCGCAGCAGCGGCGTACAATGTAAACAAAGGAGACAAATGTCTCCTACGTTTACATTTAGTCTGCGAGCCGCAATCAGCGGCTCGCAGGCTATTCACGGAGACCCACTCCGTGATCTAACAGGAAACGGCCGCTCGCGCGAGCGGCCTTTCCTGATTAATTAGGGAGGCACCTGGCGACGCACAGTTGCGTCGCTGGTCCTCCAGCTACCACTTTGCCGCCGCACGGTATGAGTGTGCGGTCGGCAAGTGGTTAAACAAAGAGGCTTTCCTGACCAAGTGATTGCACGGGCACAAAAAAGAGCTATCGACACCCCAAGAAGTGAATCCTTAAAAGAGAAAATCAAGTAAAGTCAGGGCAAGAACATCCCGAGATTGATCGGTACATTTACGGACCAGTCGCACACAATTTTTTAAATAGTGCGACATTACTGGCCGATCCTACAGAAGGATAGAGATTTGTCACGTATCTTACCACATAATCCAGCAATCACATATAGGAGATCTCCCAACCTCAGAGATATGCTTGTGCACAGCACATTCACACGACATCCATCGTCAGTACAGACTTGGCTACCCCAAAGACCCAATGGGTCGTTTAGATGTGGGAAATGCAAAGCATGTAGATATATACCCACTACCAAACACTTTACATCCCCCAACAATGGACGAACCTTGAGATCAGGTCATTTATAAATTGTGATACCCGTGGGGTTGTATATGGGGCAAAGTGTACATGCAATCTCTGATATGTGGGTAAAACTACAAGACAAATGAAGGATCGTGTTCTCGAACACGTGGGTGACATCAAACATAGAAGGGAGACATCGATATCAAAACACATGAATGAAGTACATGGGTCTGATGGATTCAACATCTCTTTTTGGGGTATCCAATGTTAGAAGAAAAGGGTGAGGGGAGGGGACTTTGATCGCAAATTGACTCAGATAGAATCGCAGTGGATTTTTAGATTAGATACAATTGCGCCGAGAGGATTGAACGAAGATTTCAATTTGGCCTGTTTTTTGTGAGAGTCTAAGTCTCGGCACGGTCAATATGCATTCCTATAATAAATATTTTTTAACATGTACTGCCAGCACTTCTAATTGGTCTATAATTGGTCTTTTCATGTATGCTATATGAAGCATCGTATCCACTTATCCAGTAAGCATATGCGCCTAGTCCCCTATACACTGACCCACCACCAAGATTGTGAGATTGGTTTGCCCCGGAGTTGAGGACATATGGGCCGAATCTACACTAAGAACTACATTTCATATATACGCACATATGTGTTTTATAACTTATAAATGTTTAATCATCATATATGTACTATTGACATTATACTATCAGGCTCATGTACATTTATTGAGATGAGTGTCCGGTGTCACCACTAAGATATTATACATGTGATTGCACTGAATATGTGGCTTATCTAGTCTTGATGATATCTTTTTACATATAACCCACCTAGTCCAATCTACTTCCTCCTTTTTACTGATGCATGTTTGTATATATTGACCATAGGTAGTTTACATGTTGCTGCAGGATTTACGCCTTAATTATATGTACGACAGGTTGCTTAGCAACCTTTGGTAAACATAGCCACATGCTCTGATCTGCTTGGGGGTGTGTCTGCAGAGCGCCAGCATATTATAGGCTATGATGCCGCCAGGCATCAGATGGAGGCATGGGACGCAAGCTGCGCTCCAGACGCAGCTTGTAGTGCGAGGGAATGACCGTGCAGGCGGAAATGACGTCACCGCCTAAGCACCGATCGGACAATTAGTTTACCGGTATAGGGGAAGCCAATTTGAATAATTGGGGCTACCCAATCGGCATGGCAGGATAGAGAGAAACCCTCCCCCTTGCTCCACTTACCTCCCCATATGGGTGGATACTATACAGCGCCTGCTGACTTGGGCGTAACCCTGTGTTTCGTCATCCATCTTCCAGACTAAGGAATTTGATACATAGGTAAGACTTATGGACTTTTACCTCAACCCCGCAACATGTTTACCTATAACAGGTGGGCGGACAAGGGCACACCCCCGCCACACCTGGACATCCATCTCCCCTCCTTCCTTGCCCTCTATATATATATGGCTGTGCAAGATGGGGCACTTCAGCTCTGACTGGGGCTACTATGATGGGGGGTTTTATTGTACATTTGTAAATATGTGAATTAGGTTGTTATTTGACTACTGTAGATATGTATAGCACACTTTCTGAGGAAGCCGTTTAGGTGAAACATGACCATGTAAAAGTTTTGTACAGCACCTTGCACTATTTGTTTTGTCTGAAACCCATCCGTCTCCCTTTGTGGTTCTGTAGGGGGATAACTTACCTTAGGTGATGCACCAGTTTTTGATCCTATAGTAGATCTTTTTGGTAGCATTCCACCATATTGCCCACAGAACACCTCTGTGTATGTTGTCAGTGTGGGATAGCTACACCTCGCTTCAGTAATTGTTACTGGAACGGAGGGGGATAAGCAAAGACCCCCATGTCATCAACATTTCCTCTCATTTGAGACGTACACAGGAGAATTCTCCAGACCTGTGGAATTCTCATTTTTTAACATTATATGTTATATTTATAAGTAAAGATTATTACGTTTTTACATATGTACTGATAGGGCTATGTCCTTCTGGACTTTAGTGTTTGTGCCCCAGATTTCCCAGGAACCTAGAAATGCCCCTGCTGCCAAATATACTGAAGGCATGCATTGCTGTTAGCATTAGGCCCACTCTGAGTGAAGTTCATTCACTCAGATTTCTCCAAAGGATGGATAATAAAAGTAAGGCCTATATTATCTCCCCTCCCTATAACAATCAGGACAAACATATTGGTACTCACCCTCGGGCCCTTTTTTCTATGAGCAGTTGTATGAGACAGCGGAAAGCCTCTTGAATTCCCACAACTGCTTGCTGCTGCCTGGGTACTGCTCACTGCTCCCTGGCAACTGCTCACTGCTGCCTGGTAACTGCTTGCTGAGCACACAGTTGAACTGACCGTGGAAATTAGCCCTCAGAGGTCTAGCAGGCAGCAAATACATATGTAGAGGAGGAATAGAGCCAATCCAAAAGTCAGTAGCTGATGAAAGCTCTTTAGACAAGCTGGAGTTTAGAAGCCAGGAAAATCATCAGCTAATGTCAGAAACCCAGATTACAGTCAGCAGAATAGTTAAAATATTTTTTTTTTCTTTTTACACTCAGATGCACACCACATGCGGAAAGCTTGTCAGCTAAGGGCCTATCAGCCTTAAGTGGCTGTATGCCATCGCTGGGTAGTGCTATCATCATCGTTCGTCTGATATAGTGATTATATTTCTTATATTGCTCATAGGTAGCTTGATTAGATACTCGCCCTTTCAGAGCCCGATCATCCCCACCCTGTAGACAGCCGTGCTACAACAACTACCCCTTCTCACAAACCCTAAGACGATGGACAGTAAATTCCAGCTACCGCATGTGAGCACACACAACCCTCATCCAACCAGCTCTTATACCACAAACTACCCATTCAGACTTCACAAATACCACACCCCTATCACCAGTCTCTGCTACGAATTGCCCAACCGCCTCGAACCCCACCCGCCTTTATCCCCGACATGAATCTATATTTATGAGTTGTTTAAATACCCTTCTGTGATTACTCGCCAGGTTTTACTACACGGTCTTGCCCATTCACCTCCATCATAGGTCATATCATCTTCCTTCATATCTTGGACTACAGGATTCCTGCCACCGCACAGCTGGTCCATTCTACAAACCCATTCATCCAGACTTGGGGGGGTTGGTTCTTTCTACTTATCCAGTATCATTCTTTTAGCAACCTTGGAACCTACTTCTTTGATTAAAATGCTACCCTTACAACCACCTGCATCAGCAAATCCAAAGATAGCTTCTTCTGCGGATAGGTTGAAGGTATCTGTTAGTAATTCTCTGCAAAAGAGGGTTATTTCTTCCCAAAAAACTTTTACTATGGGGCATGACCACCACATATGCATCTCTGTCCCGTCCTCCTGCCCACACCTCCAACAAACCACTTTATGGCTAGTAAATTTCTGGATGCGTGATGGAGTGAGATACCATTTAGCAGTGGTCTTGTACTGGATGAGTTGTAGACTTGTATCCCGTATGGACCAATTACTCTGCCAAATCTTTGGCCATTTGTGGCTAAGAGTGGGACTAACGGCCGTTTCCCATTTTTCAAAATAGGTTGGGGTAGAGTTATCTATCTCGCCTGGGCTATTAAGTTTATTAAGTTTAGATAAAGCTTTTTCCATTTTTTTGTTAAAGAGGAGCTGTTAGGTATAAGGTCTCAGAGAAAATAAACACATATATCAGTAGCTAAAGATTGGCTGTACTTACATTACATATGCATTTCACTGTCCACGTTTGGATTTCACAGAATTTGTATATAGTATATGCAGAGATAGATGCTCCTGACAGCTCATGGCAGGCTCCATGTTTTTCTGTCAAATGTGTCGTCATGTCCTGCCTGCTTCCTGATCACAGAAAAGCTCGTACTGAATAACACAGTGTGCAGTGAATATTAATGAGCCATGTGGCTAGGAACAATAGCTGACTCCTGCAGTGTACTCTGCCCGGAGATTTATCAGTGCTACGCGCTGGACTGATTACAAGCTGCTGTAACGTCTCATTAGCAGCCGAGGGGAGGGCCCCAGAATGCTTTGCAGTATAGTATGCGGCTTGCGTCCTCTTAGGTCTAACAGCTTTTCTGATAAGCACACATCAAAGGTAACTGAGATTTTTATCTTCACTAATGCCTTTTTGGTTTCCTTCTAAACTGTTTAACACAGGAGAATAGAGGTTTAAATTAGCTTCTGCAGCCTGACAGTAACTCTTTAAGCAAGATGTGTTTTTCTAGGATATTCAAGTCTATCCTACTTTTCAAGTGCACTTTATGCAGGAAACTTCGCGCTTGGGTTAGTCCCCACGTATTTTTCTGCCCATCGTTATATAAAAGGCTAGGTATTTTCAGAGTGTGGTCGCCCCTAAGGTTAATAATACGTGTTTCACTACTTATATTATTTTTTATGAACCACGACTTCTTCGCGCCTGGAATAAAGTCTGGGTTGTCCCTCAGTGTAGTCATGGGCGAGAGGCTCGTTTCTTTTTGCCATTTTTGCACATGGCAACACGTGTTGGTGTAATCAAAGGATGGTGGGTAGTCGAATAAATTTTGTAAATGTTGCTGGGTATCCATGAGAAGATTAAATCAGGTTTGCCTTCTTCCTTTTCTAGTGATGTCCATATTTTGCCTGTTTTATTAGGAGAGGATTCTATCCTCCAGTCTAGAATTCTGGCCAAGTGTATACTTCTATAATAATTCTGGATATTTGGGGCGGCTAAGCCACCTCTCTCTTTCCCTCTGGAGATTAGCTTATAACTTAATCTACGTCTGGACCTACTCCATAAAAAATTTTGAATTTTTTTTTGCCAAATTTGGAACCATGAACCTGGGATTGTCACTGGCAAACTCCACAATAAAAAGATGAGTTTAGGTAGCACGACCATTTTGATAATACTGATCCTACCAATAATATTAAAACAAGGGCGGTCCCATGACTGAAGTTTACCCTTAAATTCTTTTATAATTTTTGAGAAATTAGCCTTAAAAAGATCCTTAGGGTCTTTTGTGAGGGAGATTCCAAGATAGTTAATCACGCACTCATTCCATTTAAATTTGTTTTTTTGTTTAATTTTATGTACAGTAGCAACTGAACAGCCCAAATCTAAAATTGTAGTTTTTTCTTGATTTAGCTTAAAGTTGGAATACAGTGCGAATGTGTTTAAGATTTCCTCACATCTAATAATAGAGTGGATCGGGTCAGTCAGGATTAACAACAGATCATCCGCATAAGCAAGGATTTTAATCTCATCTTCATTTGTTTTAACGGCTTTTACCTGATCATCACATTGAATTAATTGAATAACAGCTTCTAGGCTTAAGTTGAATAGCCAAGATGATAGTGGGCAACCCTGCCTGACCCCATTTTTTATATCAAAAATATCAGATATGTGTCCATTAACGTTGACTCCTGCACTTTGATTCGAGTATAATCTTTTTATTTTCTTAATAAAATTGAGGCCAAAGCCAAGCCTATCAAGCATTTGGAATAAAAAGTCCCTTGAAAGTCTGTCAAACGCTTTTTCAGCATCTACAGCAATTATTATTGCTTCAACTCCTCTTTTTTTGCATATGTGAATCGAGTTTATTGCTGCATAGATATTATCTTGAGTTTGTTTATTTTTGACGAAACCTGCCTGTTGTTTGCCCAGGATTCCATCAGCAACCCCGCCCAGTCTATTTGCCAGGATTTTTGCATAAATCTTGACATCACAATTCAGAAGTGATATAGGCCTAAAATTTGCACAATCCAGATTAGATTTCCCTTCCTTTGGGATTAACGTTATCGTTGCTCGGTTAGTCTCTATAGAGAAAGTAGCAGCTCCTTCCTCATTATTAACCATATTACAGAAGATGGGGGCCAAGACAGGGGCGAAGTGCTGATAAAACTCTGCGCAATAGCCATCAGGACCAGGACTTTTTCCCTTCTGGAGTTTCGACACAGTGTCTATAAATTCACTTTCTTTTATTATTGCTCCAAGTATTTCTTGGTCTATAGTATTTAATTTAGGTAAGTTTATTTTTTCCAAGTAAACCCCTATATTCTGGAGCTTAGGAATGTCTGCATTGTATAGTCTTTCATAAAAAAGAGAGAACACTTTACATATGTTTTCTGTACCTATAACCAGTTTGCCGTCTGTTTTTTTAATTTGTTGAATAAATTTAGTTGTATGCTGTTTTTTTTTAATTAAGTCCGCTAATATTTTACCCGGTTTATTTTTCCCTTGTATGTAATGCCTTTTAAACTCTTTATACTCTTTTATACATTTATTATCAAGCATTACATTTAGTTCTGTCTTGATTTTTGATAGATTGAGTAATGTTTTAGACGATAAGCAAGATTTATGTTTTTTTTCAGCTAAGTGTAGACTGTTCATTAATTCGGTGATTTTTTTTTTGCTTGTCTTTCTTTTTCTTAAAACTCAGTTTAATTAGAATTCCTCTTATAACACATTTTAAAGTGTCCCAAAGGATGGCTGGAGTAGTAGCCGTAGGTAAATTAATTTCAATAAATTCTTTAATGGCATTTGTTATCAAAAGTCTGGTGTCTTCATCTTCTAATAGGGTTTTATCTAGTCTCCATAATTTTTTCTGTGGGGCAGTTAAACCTAGATTTATACTTAATATGACAGGGGCATGATCGGAAAAAGTAATATTCCCAATTGTGGCTTCTATAATAGATGTAATGACATTTTCTGCCACAAGAAAATAGTCTAGTCTAGAATAATTTTGATGTACGTGAGAAAAAAAAGTGTAGTCTCTTTCTTCAAGGTTCTTAATCCTCCAAGCATCTACAAGCTTTAAATTTGTGAGTTCATTACTAAATTTTAAAATATCGCGTTTACGAATGTGTGAAAAGCCTTGTGACGTATCCTGTGTTGGGTCGATCGTGAGGTTGAAATCTCCCCCAATAATGACCCTACCTCTGGCTTTTTCTCTCACGTTCTTAAAGAAGTCAATTAGAAAGGCTACTTGGCCTTTATTTGGTGCATAAACGTTTGCCAATGTCAAACAAAAGCCGTTGACCTTCCCAAGCACAATTAGCTCTCTTGCTACTTTATCCTTGTAAATTTTGTCTATGGAGAAGTCCAGACCTGATCTTACTACAATTGCTACACCACAGGTTTTTTTGTGATCATTCAAATTTACGATCCACTCTTTATACCTTTTATCAAAAAACCTGGGGACTTTCCCTTTTTTAAAATGCGTCTCCTGAATAAATGCTATATCAATTTTATTCTTTATTAATTCGTCTACAATTCTCCTACGCTTACACCCAGAGTTAGCCCCTTTAACATTAAGTGTAAGCAATCTTAAATTATCTGCCATATTAATTAATTGCTAAAATCATTGTATAACGCTCCATTCAGTGACTGAGTCAGGGCAGGAGGGCGGGACAGCAGCACTAGGGTACACCAAGGCGGGAATTGGTAGGAAGCATTCATCCATACACTCATTCTTTCCACATTCAAATTGGTCATGTCCGAGTTGACAACTAGATGTTGTCGACATGTATCGGACTTCTCTATTTCCATCTTGACACTCATCAATAGGAAAAGAGCCCCGATGTCAGATTTTTTCCATCTACCTTCTTCTAAAGTGCATCATTAAACAATACTTTGTGAACGAGAAAGAGAGAGAGAAAGAAAAAAACCAAAAAAGAAAAAAATTCAGCCACAAACTATATATCTTCCCAGCCTGGAACATCAATTTGGGGGAGCCCTAGATTGGACAGGAACTTTTGAATTGGTTCGCCGTCTCTAAGAACATATGATTTGCCATCAATAGTAGCTCTCAATGATAAGGGGAAACCCCATTTATAAATTCCTCGTTTCTGTTTAATTTTCACCAGCAGTGGTTTCAACAACCTCCTGCGGTCAATTGTTCTTTTAGACAGATCTGGAAATAGCTCAATGCTCCAACCATTAAATTTCAGAGAGCCTAACGTACGAGTTTTACTCAAAATCTGTTCCTTTTCGTGAAAAAAGTGTACCCTGCAGAGTACATCTGTGCTTTTTAGGCCAGAAATTATCTTTTCTTTGCCAATCCTATGGATTCTGTCAATTAATATGCCGGTCGGTGCGTCATTGCCTGTTATTTCTTTAAACATTTTGCCAGCCACTTCTTGTAACTCCTTAGGAGGAATATTAGATGGCAGACCACGTATTTTTATATTGTTTCTGCGGTTCCTATTCTCTAGGTCATCTATTTTGTGTGTAAGGACCTTCAAACACTTTTCATGTGCCCCTAATTCTTCCTTGTGCAAGTCTGTCTGTTTGGCATTGTCATCCGACTTTTTTTCCAGACTGTTCATTCTCTCTGATAGCTGTAGCATTTCTTCTTTGATCATTTTAAGCTCACTGCTCACTGTGTATACTGAATGCAAAATATGTGTATACTGAATGCATGATAAGGGGCTAGCACAGTCTTGCTTTGTGATGCTAGGGTACATGTTCAATTCTTGCAAAGAAATAATCTGCATGGCGTTTGTATATTCTCTCAGTTTTTGTGTGGGTGGGGACAAAGGTTACACTGGGTGGGGAGGGTTATGACGGGGAGGAGGATGATGCTGGGTGGGGAGGGTGATGTCAGGGAGGAAGGTAACACTGGGTGAGGAGGGTGACAGTGGGTAGGAGAATTACAACCCCAGCACTTACCACCATAAAGCCCCACTGAGCCAGGGAGGTGTGGTCATACCACGTGATCTCAAACAAAGCATCAGCAGCCAGCCCAGCCAAGATTACCAACACAGGCTGACAATGACAAAGGCCTAAATAAAAGGGACTATAGAAAGCTGCAAGGAACGATACATAGAGAAATGTAGAAGTGACATAAAGAACTCCCAGAAACTTACTGTCAGGGGCGTAGCAATAGTCATAGCAGCCATAGCAGCTGCTATGGGGCCCTGGAGCAGAGGGGGCCCAGTGGGTACTTAATGTATTCACCATTAACTTTCTTGTGTTTCTCCACCCTCTGACTTTGTCTCGGTGCCCATGAACTATGTGCAGTGTTGATTGTATGAGAATGTAAATTGCCCAATAAAGTCATATCCATAGGGTAAGGACAGGTGGCATTGCTCAAGAGTGCCTATATGTGAGGGCCCCATAAACATTTTTCTATGGGTCCCAGTCCTCACAGGTGCAGCAAATATGCACCTGTGAGGACTGTCCACTTCCAGAGACTCTCTGACCACATCCAGGATTTCACCTCCACAGATGAGGAGAGGAAACTCTACATCCTGTTGGGGGAAGAGGAAACAACTGTGCAAATAGCTGCCCAAAGTCATGGCCTGCCACCAACTGAGAGGAACATGATACCACATGGACTGTACATCCCCAATAACCTCCTATGGACTGTATATCCCAGCCCCCATACTTTCTCTTATATCCTCCACACCCTATGGACTATATACCCCAACCCTCTTTACCCTTCCCTTATTCCCACAACCCCCTCCCGATATTATTGCTTTGTTATGCTTTGGGAATGATAAATGTATTTAGTCCTGCCAATAAAGCTTTTTTTGATTTGGATTTGCATGACAGCAGGGAGGAAGGTGACACTGGGTGGGGAGGGTGACAGCAGGGAGAAGGGTGACACGGGGTAAGGAGGGTGACGGTGGGAAAGAAAATAACATTGGGTGGGCAGGTTGATGGCGGGGAGGAAGGTGACACTGGGTGGGGAGGGTGACGGTGGGGAGGAAGATGACACTGGGTGGGGACAAGGGTGACACTGGGTGGAGAGGGTGACGACTTGGAGGAGGGTGACTGTGGGGAGGAGAATGACACTAGGTGGGGAGGGTGATGGCAGGGAGGAAGGTGACACTGGGTGGGGAGGGTGACAGAAGGGAGGAGGGTGACACTGGGTGAGGAGGGTGACGGTGGGGAGGAGGATCACACTGGGTGGGGAGGGTGACGGCTGGGAGGCGGGTGACACTAGGTGGGGGAGGGTGACGCTGGGTGGGAGGGTGATGGCAGGGAGAAGGTGACACTAAGTGGGGAGGGTGACAGCGGGGAGGAAGGTGACGGTGGGGAGGAGGATGACACTGGGTGGGAAAGGTGGCAGTGGGGAGGAAGGTGAAACTGGATTGGGAAGAGGGTGAGACTGGGTAGCAAGAGGTTCGCACTGGGTGGAAGGAAATATATTTTAAATTATTCACTCACACATTATTACAGGCCTCCCGCCATTTGCCTTCATCCTCTCTTGTCATCCTGCCTCCACCCTTTGTTCAGTCAGGCTCAAAAACTGTACCTCAGGTGAACCTGTCTGGGCTGACACTGTGTGCCGTGCATCGATGGTTGTTTCTTATTCCGTACCTAATATGACAATTTAAAAAATTTTTTTTAAAAGAAATGACAAGTGCTGACTTACCTTTCTGTGAAATAAATGAGCAGTAGGCCATTAAAAAAGAAACAAAATTTATGTGACAAAAATCCTTAGACATCAATAGGATAGACAGGCGCATGTAATGCTGCCTGGGGCTATTTTTGGTACATACATTGACTTGAAGTAGCAAGGTGTGACTTACAAAACGCTTCGTTGTTTGAGCATTAGGATCTACCCACATGCCTATTGGGTGGTTACTGGTCTAAGTAACCTGGGTTTTTGAGTAACTTCTTTCACATTGTTTCCTAGTATTACCCTTGCCTTGGCACACTAGACTATTGTGGGTGCTTAGTGTTTCCTGAGTGTTTTTAGATCCCTAAGATCCCTCCTAACTTTGTTGACTTTGATCATTGTATAGCACAGCAGCTGTAAGTTGAAAAAACTGTATGGAATTTGCAGACAAAGCCAACTGGTTTGACTGACTATATTTTGAGACATGCCTAAGGCCACATCATAAGGCCTGGCATATGCAAATAAATCAGATATGTAACTTGATTTTCAACACAACGAGGAAGCATCTAGAAATTCACACACACAGGTAATACACACCTTTGAGTTTCTATCCCTGGGTATTATTTAGTGGAAGCTTCCCCTCCTTACCAACTAACCCCAGTGCCTTGAAATAATACAGCATTATAAAATGTTGGAATCTCTAAGGGCCCTTTCACACTGGGCTGATTCGGTGCGGTATTTTTACCGCACTCTACCCCAGGGCAATGAAAGTCTATGGGGACTTTCATACCGACGCTGTACGGCACGATGCAACAGAAGTTGACACCGCGTCCCCGATGTTCGGACAAGTCTACAATACTGCACGGTTCTGTGACGACCTGCGACGACGTGCGGCAGACCAGAAGTACCATATAAGTCTATGGCGACGCATGTGTGTGAAAACCCGCCACAAGTTTTATGCATTGCACATGTGCAGAAGCGTATTTTTAGCAATACGCTTCCGCGCACGTGATTGCTTCAGCCACAGGAAGTGAGTATTACTTCCAGCTTGGCCGACTGCCAGACAGGGAATTACTGCATACTAACTCCGTAATCCCCAAAGGCCTGTTTTTGGCAGTGCAGTGTAGACCCCGGGATGCCCTACACCACTAACGCCCATCTGCAGTATAAAACCAGCCTAAGGGATCACTAGAAATCACAATCAATCAGCGTTTTTGCAAGCGCTTTGTAAAGCGATTTCAGCAGCAATTCCCAAGGCTTTCTGCAGCGATTTAACTTTAGTGCTAGAAATTGCAAAAGCAATTGGGAGTAGCAATTGCAATTTCTATTTTTTTTGTCGGGGGGGGGGGGGGGTTCGGCTAGTAAAATTGCTGCAAAATTGCTTTTCTACAGTGACTGCAAAGTGACTTTGCTGCGATCCTATGCTTAACATTGAATCACAATTGTAAAAATGCTGCATGCCGAGCATTTGTGATTTGTCAAATCGCAATCGCTCCAGTGGGCTTGCCTCCATCCTCTTTTATTAGCAAAGCGATTTCTGGAATCACTGTTGATTATTGGCAATTCCAAATCGCTGCTGAAATCGCTTTAGTGGGCCGTAGCACTAAAGGCACTTCTGACAGTACTGGGAGCACAGAAGTAAACTGGTAAGGGAACAAAACACCTCATCAGTGCATAGTGGTGAACCTTGGGCAATAGAAAAATAAATGAAATAAAAGTTAATTTGGAAAAAGGGAAAATTGATGGTTGCCAACCAATGTCTGACTTGAATCATGGGACATCCCAAAAGCCATCAGTTACAGAGTTAGGCTCCTTTCACACTGCACCCTGTGTGTGTCATTGCAACAGACAATACAATATTTGTATAATGCGTTCACACTGGCGCATCAGCGTTGTGGTGTGTGTTGCTGGGATAATGCTCATAATGCTGTGTGTTTACCAGATGAGGTGCATGCTTACAGTGGCAATGAGGCCTCTTTTACACTACATGCGATTTTGATTTCTGATTTTGATGCGATTTTAAATATGATTTCTAATTTTTAATGCTATTAGCTCTTAGTAATCCTGCCGGCTGCATCTTTACTGTGTTTTCCTTCTTGTGTTGCTAGCATCCAGCAGAGTATGCGGGGCCTGGGGCGAGTGTCATATGCGGGGCCTAGAGACATATGCTGTGATGCTGTGGATACACACACACACACACACACACACACACACACACACACACACACACACACGCTGTGGAAACACAAGCACACACTGTGGAAACACAAGCACACACTGTGGAAACACACACTCTGTATAGGTTAGATAGGTAGGTGCCCCACAGTATAATTTAGATAGGTAGGTGCCTGCAGTATAGATTAGATAGGTAGGTGCCCCGCAGTATAGATTAGATAGGTGCCTGCAGTATAGATTAGTTAGGTAGGTGCCCCACAGTATAGATTAGATAGGTGCCTGCAGTATAGATTAGATAGGTAGGTACCCCACCATATAGATTATAGGTGCCCCGCAGTATAGATTAGATAGGTGCCTGCAGTGTAGATTAGATAGGTAGGTGCCCCACAGTATAGATTAGATAGATGCCTGCAATATAGTCTAGATTAGATAGGTAGGTGCCTCACAGTATAGATTAGATAGGTGCCTGCAGTACAGATTAGATAGGTAGGTGCCCCGCAGTATAGATTAGATAGGTGCCTGCAGTACAGATTAGATAGGTAGGTGCCCCGCAGTATAGATTAGATAGATGCCTGCAGTACAGATTAGATAGGTAGGTGGCCCACAGTATAGATTAGATAGGTAGGTAGGTGCCCCACAGTATAGATTAAATAGGTGTCTGCAGTATAGATTAGATAGGTAGGTGCCCCACCATATAGATTACAGGTGCCTGCAGAATAGATTAGATAGGTAAGTGCCCCGCAGTATCAGTGGCGGACACAGGCAGCAGTGGGCCCCTGTGCAAAATATCAATTGTGGGCCTGCCTGACCTGCGGCGCGCGAAGCGCGCCGCGGCAAAAAATGGGTGCGGCTATAACCTGCGGCGCGCGAAGCGTGCCGCGGCAGAAAATGGGCGTGGATAGAACCTGCGGCGCATAGCGCCGCGTCAAAAAATGGGCGTGGCAATGACCGGATAAGGGTGGAGCTAACTGTAATTTAAAGTGATCCCGGGGTGAGAGTGATATGGAGGCTGCCATATTTATTTCCTTTTAAACAATACTAGTTGCCTGGCGGCCCTGCTGATCTATTTGGCTGCAGTAATAAACTGAATTACACCAGCAACAAGCATGCAGCTTAATCTTCTCAGTTCTGACAATATTGTCAGAAACCCCTGACCTGCTGCATGCTTGTTCAGGGTCTATGGTTGAAAGAATAAGAGGCAGAGGACCAGAACGGCAACCAGGCAACTGGTATTGCTTAAAAGGAGAGAAATATGGCAGCCTCAATATTATTCTCACCTCAGGTTCCCTTGAAAAGTGCAACGCAAAGACAGTGGGCCCAAGTTTTGGTGACCCTTTCCCCAGAAAATTCACATAATTGTGCAGGTTTTCTCAAGAAAATACACATAATGTGAGCAGATTTGCCCAGAAAATACATTCAATCATGTCGGCAGATTTGCCCAGAAAATACGTGCAATGATGTCGGCAGATATGCCCAGAAAATACGTGCAATGATGTCGGCAGATATGCCCAGAAAATACGTGCAATGATGTCGGCAGATATGCCCAGAAAATACGTGCAATGATGTCGGCAGATATGCCCAGAAAATACGTGCAATGATGTCGGCAGATATGCCCAGAAAATACGTGCAATCATGTCGGCAGATATGCCCAGAAAATACGTGCAATCATGTCGGCAGATATGCCCAGAAAATACCTGCAATCATGTCGGCAGATATGCCCAGAAAATACCTGCAATCATGTCGGCAGATATGCCCAGAAAATACCTGCAATCATGTCGGCAGATATGCCCAGAAAATACGTGCAATCATGTCGGCAGATTTGCCCAGAAAACACATGCAATCATGTAGCAAATTTGCCCAGAACATACATGCAATCATGTGGCAGACCTGCCCAGAACATACACGCAATCATGTGGCAGACCTGCCCAGAACATACACGCAATCATGTGGCAGACCTGCCCAGAACATACACCTGCTAAAATAAATAATAAAAAAAAAACATTTACTCACCTGCAGCAGCAGACCTCCTGTCCCAGCCTCCATCCGGCGCGCAGCTCCCATGGGTGGTTGGGTGGATAGGTAGCCTGGTGGGTAGGTAGGCAGCCGGGTGGGTAGGTAGGTAGCCGGGTAGGTAGCCGGGTGGGTGGTTAGGTTGCGGGGTAGGTAGCCGGGTGGGTGGTTAGGTAGCGGGGTAGGTAGCCGGGTGGGTGGGTAAGGTAGCCGGGTGGGTGGGTAGGTAGCCGGGTGGGTGGGTAGGTAGCCGGGTAGGTAGCCGGGTGGGTGGTTAGGTAGCGGGGTAGGTAGCCGGGTGGGTGGGTAAGGTAGCCGGGTGGGTGGGTAGGTAGCCGGGTGGGTGTGTAGGTAGCCGGGTGGGTGGGTAGGTAGCCAGGTAGGTAGGTAGCCGGCAGGGTGGTTAGGTAGCCGGGTGGGTAGCTAGGTAGCCGGGTGGGTAGGTAGCCGGGTGGGTAGGTAGCCAGGTAGATAGCCGGCAGGGTGGTTAGGTAGCCGGGTGGGTAGCTACGTAGCCGGGTGGGTAGGTAGCCGGGTGGGTAGGTAGCCAGGTAGATAGCCGGCAGGGTGGTTAGGTAGCCGGGTGGGTAGCTAGGTAGCCGGGTGGGTGGGTAGGTAGCCTGGTTAGGTAGCCGGGTAGGTAGCCGGGTGGATGGTTAGGTAGCGGGGTAGGTAGCCGGGTGGGTGGGTAAGGTAGCCGGGTGGGTGTGTAGGTAGCCAGGTGGGTGGGTAGGTAGCTAGGTAGGTAGGTAGCCGGCAGGGTGGTTAGGTAGCCGGGTGGGTAGCTAGGTAGCCGGGTGGGTAGGTAGCCGGGTGGGTAGGTAGCCAGGTAGATAGCCGGCAGGGTGGTTAGGTAGCCGGGTGGGTAGCTAGGTAGCCGGGTGGGTAGGTAGCCGGGTGGGTAGGTAGCCAGGTAGATAGCCGGCAGGGTGGTTAGGTAGCCGGGTGGGTAGCTAGGTAGCCGGGTGGGTAGGTAGCCAGGTAGGTAGCCGGCAGGGTGGTTAGGTAGCCGGGTGGGTAGCTACGTAGCCGGGTGGGTAGGTAGCCGGGTGGGTAGGTAGCCAGGTAGATAGCCGGCAGGGTGGTTAGGTAGCCGGGTGGGTAGGTAGCCAGGTAGATAGCCGGCAGGGTGGTTAGGTAGCCTGGTGGGTAGCTAGGTAGCCGGGTGGGTGGGTAGGTAGCCTGGTTAGGTAGCCGGGTAGGTAGCCGGGTGGATGGTTAGGTAGCGGGGTAGGTAGCCGGGTGGGTGGGTAAGGTAGCCGGGTGGGTAGCTATCCGGGTGGGGGGCCCGACTCCTATCCTCCCTCACTCACCTCGGGGCCCCCCTCCCGGTATGCGCTGCAGCCGGCGGGAGAGCAGAAAATACAGGAAGTCTCCGGCCAGGGCTGCAGCAGACGCTAGAGGCAGCTGCTGCTTAGTTTCCGATATGTCTCCAAGTTGGAGACCAAGCGGCAGCTGCCGCCCTGGCCGGAGACTTCTTGTATTTTCCGCTCTCCCGCCGCATGAGGGGGGGGGGCGAGGTGAGGGGGGAGGACAGGAGTTGGGCCCCCCAGGTTAAAAAAATAAAACATAAAAAAAAAAAAATTAAATAAAAAAAACCTGCAATACTTAATGGGCCCCTGAAGCAGCGGAACTTCAGGGGCCCTCGTGCGGCGGCACGGCCTGCACGGCCTTATGTCCGCCACTGCGCAGTATAGATTAGATAGGTGTCTGCAGTATAGATTAGATAGGTAGGTAGCTCGCAGTATAGATTAGATAGGTGCCTGCAGTACAGATTAGATAGGTAGGTGCCCCGCAGTATAG